>NC_141284.1:2927764-3057764 GCF_037954325.1 Fistularia commersonii
CGCAGGTTCTAATCCACCGTCACACACACACACACACACACACAGTATACTGTTCTTTGCTCAAGCTCCTCCGAGTAATATGATGCTGATCTAGAGTAATCTGATTACTTTAGACTGAATGTTTTGGAATCTTTGGTTTGACTTCAAATTTTGATTTCTATTAAAGTATAGTTTTTGATGTTTAAGACATTTTTACGCCACAAGAAAATGTTTGTTATTAATCAGGAGAACACATACACACACATACATTCACACTCCTACACAAACCACACACGTACACATTTATAAAATTAGAAAAACAAGCATACACTCCTCCAGAACCAACTCTCACTCATGCATGCACACACAAACACACATTTAGAACCCACACAGTCCTTTGAAATGCACACACATGCATACACATGCACACACACACACTGAAAGTCTCCATTGGAAAACACACACAAACACACACACAACCAAATACTTTCAAACAGTCCTCAACAACACACGTGCCAAAGCTACATACACACTTCGCTAACACACTCGCCTACCCAGCACACACTCATAATAATACACCAAAACGTGTTCCTTACTCGTGCATTGTTCTCCTTAACACACACACACTTCCATAAAAGACATACAAATTCGCTCATAACACACTCTATAAGAAGGGATGACATATGAAGGACCAGCTCTTTTCACGCTTGATGGCACACACACACACACACACACACACACACACACACACACACGTGGCTCTCCAGCAGCGGTGGCTGACCCTCGCCTAGCAGCCTGGCGCCGGCGCCGCCCGCCTCCCCGAGCTCCATAATAGACCCATGAATCACGTCGCATCCCATCAGCCGCCGAACGCGGCGCCGTCTCAATCTGCGACCTCTGGACCGTTCCATTCACTTCGGCGGGGGTGGAGGGGGGGGTCAGTGGAAGAAGAAAAAGACATGCCCGCCGCCATAATGGCACATTGTGGAGGGATTCGCCGCGATGGCCTTGAATAGAGCGCCTGCGCAAGCTAGCGGAGCGCCGTCAGGTCCCTGCTGACACACACACACACTTTCAAGAACCTATAACATCATTACTTCCCGCTACTTCAAAGATCTTCTATACAACCGCTGAATGGTTTATTCCCTTGTAATCTCGCGGGTCAACATCGGCTAACGGGGTTTCCCTGTTTTGTGAATGAGTGAAATAAAATGGCGGCGCTCTGTTGCCAATGTTGTGTGTGTGTGTGTGTGTGTGTGTGTAGCCAATCAGCTGCTGCCCTGCCCAGGCTCCGCCCCCTGCCCACACACTCATCTGCATTTACAAAATGTACCAAAATATTCAGAATATCACTGATGGGTAATATTTAAGACATCCATTTTAAAGGAATTGTGTTGATGGTGTTGAAAGTGAAAAAAAAAAAGTATGACTGGGGAAAACAGCGCCCCCTAGAGGCCTGGAGGGAGGGCGCCGTTCACTTACACATGTATTTGTATATTTATATAGATATTTTTGCATTTTAATCACCTATAAACCAGAAAAACGTATTATCAAAATGAACACATTTTTATAATGAACAAGTGATTTTTGTCAAACATTATCCTCCTGAGCACCTTTACATTTATAATTCCTTGGATTAAATGAAATATAAATATTCCTGTTTTACTGTTATTTACTTTTCTTTATAAATGTAATGACACATTTTTTTTCTCGCTTGTCTGAATCAAGACCTGGTCTGACGTAGATGCAGACCCGAGGTGGAGGCAGACGCCTGATCGACACAGAGATCCAGTGATTTAACACATGCATACACACACACACACACACACACACACACAGAATCGAGTGGACCCCGAGTCCGACACCATATATATATAACCGTTATCAATACGGCCTCTGGGGGCCGAAACACTCGATTCCTGCGCTCAAAGATCCAGGAGGGTCATTAAGAGTCCAACAGCAAGTATATATATACACACACACACACACACACACACACACACACACACACACACACACACACACACAGACAAACACATTCACTCTGCGTTGGGCTGATACACACTCGATGCCTCCAGTGTTTTGTACTTCACTAGTTTTGGGGATGTCATAAGGGGGCGGGGCTTGAGTCTCATGTCCTGTGCTCTGATTGGTCCGATGCCGGGTCACAACGCCAGCTGACAAACATGGCTGATGGCTGAAGAGGTGGATTTTTTTTTTTTTTTTTGGGAGTGAGGGTAGGATCTCCACTGGAGTCCTGTGATTCCCGCCGTTTCTTTTCCAAAGCACCTCCATCACTTTGACACCTCATTTCTAAGACAAACGCCGGGCGCCGCGTGGCGGCTCGGACGGAACAAGGACGGGCGAGGGAACGCCGCGCTCCGCGCCCCGGCCCTGGGAAGCGAGGGTGTGTCGGACAAAGGCGACCCGAGGGAATAAGAGAACGCGCTTGCACATTTCGATCAAACTAATGAGACCCGGTCCACGGAAGGAAAGTGGGGGGGCTGCAGGAGGTGGGCGGGGCTTAGGGGCGGCGGTACCTTGAGTAATGGTGCGGTGCGGGCGCCGTCCCCCGAGTCTCCGTGGACTCGCGGTGAGAGATTAGCTGTCGAGCGGAGCGCCTCCGCCCCTCCCGTCCAACCCGACTCCATCCGTCAAGGCGTCCCCCTGCAGCGGGGCGGCGCTGTGGCGCACCTGCACGACGGCACAGCGCAAAGTTACGCAGCCGGGAGTCCACCACTTTTCCAGTTTTTAAACATATTTCTACTTTGTTTTCCCCAAATTCGAGCTAAAATGTAAGCTACCTGCTAAAGGACTGCATAGGGTGTATATGTTTTCTGCTACGCACAAATTAGCATAGACGAAATATGTGCAAACAGAGTCCAAGTACAATTAGGAAGCAAGAAAAGGAAGCTAAACAGGCTTTATTAAGCAAAAGATGACCTGAAAGGAGGGTAAAATGTTAGAGAATTAAAAGCAAAGGCTAAAGTAGGGAAGCGAGAAAAGGGGAGAAGTAATGACAATGAGCTAGAGAATATTTGTATGATAATCTGGGAGCTACTAGTGTAATGGCAAGCTAGTTAATGGAAGGGAAAACGTTAGCTTATCAAAAAAGAAAAGTAAAGCAAATGAAACATTTGGGAATAGTCTAAAATATCAACTAAAAATAAAAAAAATAAAAAAATTGTTTTCCCCAAATTAGAATTTGTTTTCCCCAAATTCAAGTTAAAATGTAAGCTAGCTGCTAAAGGACTGCATAGGGTGTATTTGTTTTCAGCGAAACACAAATTAGCATAGAAGAAATCTGTGCAAAGAGTCAAAGTACAATTAGGAAGCAAGAAAAGGAAACTAAACAGGCTTTATTAAGCAAAAGGGATTTAAAAAGGCTTTACTTAGCAAAAGATGACCAGAAAAAATGTAAACCTAAAGCATAATCTAGCAACTGGAGAGTAAAATGTTAGAGAATTAAAAGCAAAGGCTAAAACGACGAACTATGAAAAAAGCTAGCTCATAAATAAAGTGGGAAACATGAGCTCATAAGAAAAGAAAAGACAGAAAAAATAACTACAAGAAATGACAGATGGCTAAAATATAAAAATAAAGAGCGACAAGCTAGAGCTAGCCACTCAGTGCTAGGTGAGACACGGAGGCTAAACATGGGAATAAAAGAAGCTTAAAAAGCAAGTGGAGGCCACAACTCCAAGCTAACATATGAGCTAAAAGCTACATTTGCTGTAGTTTGACGAATTAGACGCTAACGTATTAGCTAACACTAACGCTTCAGATACGTTTTCAAATCCAAAAACAAACAAATAATTGACTTCCCCCTAAAAATTTCAGGTGGCGCCACTCCTTAAAATTATCCATCAATATTGATGACAAACCGGGGGCCTGCCGGGCCCTGAACGCACCGCCGCCGCCACCAAACCCATTCATCTACTGTTCGACAACCTATTTCAGCCAACACCGGACTGTAAGCAACTCCTGAAGGAATAAACCACCGCTAATATGAAAAATTGATAAAATAATACACTCTCTTATACAGTTAAATACTTTAGCGTCCCCGTGGGTGGGTGGAGGGGGGGGGGGTCTTATCTCGGGTTCACGGACCAGCTGAGCCGCTGGGATCCCAAAGTACTGTGAAGCTGCGGGTAAAAAAAAAAAAAAAAGAAAAGAAATAAATGCAGGCTTCGGGGAAAATCAATAACAATATCCGACACACACCAGAACCCCCTCTACACCCACACACACACTCCCACTGAAGGCACTTTATCTCCTCGGGGTGGGGGTGGGGGGGTAAGGATGGCTCAGGTGCTGTCGAGAGGAGGTTGTCGAGGGCGTCCATGTTCCGGTGGTTTGCTGTCACCGTCCAACAGGGGCCCCGGGGGGTTTCCATGGTAACCGGCGAAGAAAAATGACCGGGGATGCAAGGGTGAAAGTGCTCGGTAAGATGGCCCATGCTAGCTAGTTTGGCTAACCTGAGCCAGTGTCACCTCTGTCACCAGCGGGCTAACTCGAGTTAGCGTCTGTTATGTTTCTAGTATCACGTGAGCTAGTGTTCTTAGCTTACGGCTCAGCCTGCTAATTTTACCAATTGGAGTTGTTAACCGAAGCTATCGGTTCCTGCTGATTAACATTTATGTTGTGCTAATGTTCTCTGGTCAGTTCACAATCTACCCTGATGCTAATCTTTTCCATTTAGATGATTAACGCTTTCCATTAGCCAGCTAAATTGTGTTCACATTCTCCGTTCGATCCAGAATGTCCCCTGATGTTAATGTGTACATTTGCATCATTTAGCCGATAAATGATTTATGTTAGCCAGCTAACTTCTGCTAATGTTCTCTGCTCAACCACAATCTACCCCGATGCTAATGTTTTCATTTGCATCATTGAGATAATGCCTTGTGTTAGCCAGCTAACTTCTGCTCGTGTTCTCTGCTCAACCACAAGCTACGCCGATGCTAATGTTTTCATTTGTGTCATTTAGACATTTAATGCTTTTCGTTAGCCAAGTAACTCGTCCTAATCTTCTCTGTTCAATCCACAATGTACCTTGAAGCTAATGTTTTCATTTGTGTCATTGAGACATTTAACAGTTTCTCTTAGCCAGCTAACTTGCGCATGTTACACCGAATGTGCAGACTAGGTTTCAGCCCCATCACCAAGCTAGCTAACACTAGCAAGCTTAGTTTGCAGGTTGTCTCAAGGAACTTAAAAGAATATAAATGTAGAAATATATTTCATTTTCATATTTCTATAATAATACTGGTATTTTCGGATGGATTGTTGTCGCTGCCGTTGGCGTCCAGCGACGTTTAGGAGCGGCACCTAGCGGGGGAAAAAAAGGTGTGGAGCTCACAAACACACACACACACACACACCCACACACACCTTCTGAATTAAAACCCAGTCATGGCCCCTCCAACCCCTCAAGCCAAGGGCAAGACTCAATCATTTTCACCTCAACATGCCAATTTCCTTCCCCTTCACCCCCCATCTCCCCTCACCAAGAGGAGATTTTCATTTCTTCGCTGTATCTCCTTCTTCATTTCCCTCCACCTCTCCTTTTCTATTACCTCCTTTCTCCAATGCCCTACCACCCCTGTAGGTGACACACACACACACACACACACACACACACACACACACACACACACACACACACACACAGTCTGAGCAGCTCTGCAGGTGAAGGATTTGAATCGTGTGTGTTTCTTGCTGAGGGATCAACACTAATGAGCTGTTGTTGATATATATATCTTTTTTTTTTTCTGGGTGATTTTCGACCTGGGTGAATTTGGTAGTGTGGTGTGTGACGGACACACACACACACACACTACCTCCGCCGCTTCCATCCCTCGAGCCTGAACGCACGGCGCTGTCAATCACAGGCCAATGACCATCACGGCGCTTTAAACAATAGGATTCAGTGAAATTGCAAAGCAAATAGTCGCTCGCCGACGCTGTTTACTGGCTCTTTCCGCCCCCCGTCTTCCCGCCATTTGGCGCAATAACCCCCCCCAAGGAGGTGAAGCCACACTTGGTGTGTGTGTGTGTGTGTGTGTATGTGTGTGTGTGGTTTCCTTTGTTCCCTGATGTTTGCGTTATCCGTGTTAGATGATAACACAAACAGATGAGATCCGGGTGTTTGATTGGACAAGTTTATAAAAAAAACAAAACAAAACTTCCACTTGTTCCGGATTGGCAGCGGGATTGAACCCCACGTCGGATTTTTTTGGGGGGGGGGCTAACACACACACACACACACACACACACACACACACACACACACACACACACACAGAACTGCAATCCAGGTAAAACATTAAACTGTGAAAGAGGAGTATAGAAGCTTGCAACTTGGTGGAATTTTTAGGAAACACACACACACACACACACACACACACACACACACACACACACACATGCATACACGCACAAACACACACACACACAGAACTGCAATCCAGGTAAACCATTGCAGTGTGAAAGAGGAATATGGAGGCTATTAACACGGTGGAGTTTTGAGTGAACACACACACACACACACACACAGACACACACACACACACACACACACACACGCACACTTCAGCAAGTTCACTGTATGATAAAAAGTGTCTGAACTTTTCTGTCCGCCGTCTTCATGAACACATCATCTCTGGATTCAGATCGCCCGGTGTTTACTTCCATTAACTCAATGTAAACATACGTGTGCGTACACACACACACACACACACACACACACACACACTGGAGGGTGTGTGAAAAAGGTGTAAACAAAGAGGGAAATATATTGGCGGCGAGAGCAAACACGGAGGTGTTATGGCTTAATCTATAGACTGGAAAGCGGCGATGGCACAAGCATGTGTGCTGAAATACACCAACACAAAGGAACACACACACACATACACACACACATGCACATGGACAACCGCAAAGTCCGAGCCAATCAAATCACTCGGATTCGGAGGAAAAACACACAAGTTTGAGAACAAAGGGAGAAGAAGTGCTGCAATAAAAGTCTGCCAACGGCCATTCCTACATTAAAACACCACCCAGATATATGATAATATAACATAATATGTATATATATTTAATATATACACAGTATAAATATAAATATATACATTTATGGAGGCGGGGGGGGTGACACACATAGCGAGGGGGAGGCCGCTGCCGATCCATCCTACTGCCGAGGCCTGAGGCCAGGAGGCCGTTAAGGAGACAAATGGAGGGAAATAGAGTCTGAAGAGCCGGCGCTCTGCTTTATAATCACACACACACACACACACACACACACACGCATATACTCTTAATCACACACACAGTCACCTCTGCCCCCATCCACCCGCCCTGTGATTTTCCTGAACCTTCCAGCCGCGGGAAATAGATCACACACACACACACACACACACACACACACGCGCGCGCACACACATATACACACACCCCTAACCCCGATGTCGCCCCCTGCTGGCCAGGTAGATTCGTGTCCACAGTGTCGTCGTGGCAACTGCGGTGGGGAAGCCCCGCCCCTTCCAGGTATCCAGGTTTAGCAGCAGATTCACTCCGTCCGTAAGTTTAAACATAAAATGTGCTAATTACAATAAAGTCATGATTATTATATTTAAATTAACTTCACTTAAATTTTAGTTTTCTTCACTAGTTTTTCATTCTTTTAAATTTTAATAATAATAATAATGATAATTCAATACTAATTAAATTAATCAGATAATAATTATCATATAAAAAATAAAATTATATATAATAAATATATAATATACAATATATACTAATAATAAAATAATATACTAAACAATAATACTATTTTAACTATAATTAAGTAAAATACATAATGATTAAAGTATCTTTAAATTATAATCATAATCTAATAATAATACATTATTATTATTATTGTCGTTGCTATTATCATTTAATAATACATTTAATTACAATATTTTTCTCTTAATCGCGGTCACTGACAAACAGTCTTTGCTTAAAGGATTGATGTCATTTCTTTTGAATATTTTTTAAAATGTTACGGAAATGACTTAAGCATATGTTGTACGATTGTGATTGTAAAAAAAAATACACAAAATAAGCACAAAAGATATAGGAGCACGACAAGATAAGTGTACTGTATTGTCTCCCAGCGCGAATTTCAAATTTTGATTTTCTTGCTATTGTATTTGTATCACTATTTTATTTATTTATTTTTTGATATTTTAAGGATCAAATTTGAACGATTTGCACTTCGTATCTTAAAAAAAATAAAATAAAAAAACGAACTAGCGTCTTCGGGGTACTCCAATCCCCTAATGGATTTTTTTTTTTTGTTCCCCCTGTGTGCTCCCTCTGTCAAGACAAGCATATTATGGTAAAAAAAAAAAAAATTTTTTTTTTTTAGAATCAACCCTAATAAGGAGGGCGTGCATGGATGAATAATGCAGCGTGCGCTCCTGGGCGGCGTCACGGCGAAAAAGGTCCCCCCCCCCCCCCGACTCCCCTCATGGTTTTTTCCCACGATATTTACGAGATGTTTTCGGGGAGCTGTGTGATTCCGGCGCCGGGGAACCCCTTCAGGCGTCAGAGGCGATGGAAGTAGATGTGTGTGTGTGTGTTGGGGGTGCTTTGAAAGCAAATTAAGCTCCTCTTAGGCGCCATGCAGACCCAAGGTCGGGTGTAATTTGATATGGAAGTGGTTTTAAAATATTCATCCGCGACCCCCGGTGCCCCACATCCCCCCATGTACCAACAGGGGTCCCCCGTCCCGCTCTCGTTAGCATTAGCCGCTGCAGGCGTGCAGAGCCGGCCTGGAAAATAAGGTGAGATGACAAAACCCGCCGCCGTCCGCATGTAAATTTGGAAAGTGGCTTCACGGCCAATTAAGGGAAAAGTGGCCCGGGGAGCGTTCTCTATTATTAATATGAGGCTGCACCCACACACACACACACACACACACACACACACACATACATACATACATATATATATACCGCTTCCTCTATTCGCACCAACAACTTCCTGCCGGGCTTTTTGGCAAATGACTCGGTGGCGTGATTGGCTCTGGGAGACGGCGTTTCCTCTGAGAAAAATATGAACACTTAAAAAAAAAAAAAAAAAAGAAAAATTTAAAAATGCTCCATTTTTTGTTGAATAAGAATTATTGGTTTTCTGGATATACTGGAATATAGTTGATATCAAATGACACATTTCCACAAACAGTTGAATGGATCTGATGTTATTTACCTTTTTGTTACTATTTCATTACCATTTTTTGAGTCGTTTTAAAATGATTTACCATATTATTAATACAACTTTTCTATTTTTATTATTTTCATTTTGAAGTTTTTGTTGATTTAGCTGATTTTTATAGTTTTGTTTTATTTCAGTTTTTTGTTTCAATTTTTTTTTTTCATTTTCATTCAAATATTTTCTTCAGCTAAACAGAAAATGAATCCCAGAATTCCATACATTTAGATTCACCATTTTATTAAAACAAAATAATTATCTTTATATCATAATATTTCATTTGTATCATTATTATTATTATATGCTCATTCATTCATTCACTATCCATAATGCTTGTCCTGCAATAATACACCCTCTAATTCACATGTCTGTAGAAATGGGGGCTTTTACACACACAAACACACACACACAATGTTGGTAGCGGAGGTGTGTGTGTGTGTGTGTGTGTGTGTGTGTGTGTGTGTGTGTGGCTCCTGACAGATCTCTCTGATATGTGTTGGTGAGATCACACAAATATTTAACAGCTACGGCGACATCAACAGCCACTTCCCGCGGATTTATATTAAATGTATTATTCACAATGAGTGGTGTAAAAACACACACACACACACAAACACACACACACACACACACACACACACACACACGTGTTGCATGCATTCATGCGTTCAATTCAAGGGGTTTGCATATTTTCATCACGTTCCGTTGTCGAACGCGCGTTGATTTGTTGGGTTCATAACGCCAACCCACGTGCTAACGCACAGGCGTTAGGCTAACGTCCGCCCGATAAACACACACACACACACACACACACATGCACACACATATTTAGCGCCCGGCGGCTCTGAGCGCAGGCATAATTTAAGTGACAAGCCCCGTGTTGCAGCCAGAGTTATTCAGTCGTCAATAACGGAACAATAATGGAAGACGACGATGATGATACGTTTGATTTATTAAAACCCGCGAATGAGAAAAAGCAACATCTGAACATCTGGTCTTCTGCCACCACCTGCTGCGTTTCGGTCTCATCATTTTCCATAAAATCCACCGGATATAATCTGATGGCATTCCCGCCGACTGGTCGCCCCTGGTTACCAGGAGGAAGCCGGACAGGCGGGCGTCACGCGCCTTTCCGTCTCACGCTACACAACACGGAACTGGTATTGGAGGCGACGCTGCTAACCTTAGCATTAGCATTACTGAATTGTTAGCATTAAAAAGGCGGTCCATGGTGAGAGGAACGCCGACGCCTGATTGGACGTTCGGCGCGGCCCGACAACCGTGATGGCCAGGATGGGGCGTTTCTTTTGACGGACATCTCATTACAGAGAGCTTGAATATGAATCGGTCATGTGAGGAGAGACGAGGGATCTGATTGGACGAGACTGAAATAACTACAGGAAGCGGAGAACACAAAAAGCGGGCTTTGAAGTAAAACAGGAAGTGACCAAAAACCTGAGTGGACTGAGGAGGAAAAACCTCAAAATAAATCAATATTTTAATTTTTTCTTTATTGATGATAAATAAATGAATAAATAGATAAATAAACACAAATATAAACAAATAAATACATAAATAAAGTAGAACAAAAAAATATACAACAACCAAAAGGAGAAACGATGGCTCCAAGAATTCAAAACAGAAAAATGTTAAGTCAAAAATAGACTTGAGTAATAACAGTGTAATAACACATTAATACCTGATGTAGCCTATTTGTATGCTCGGGGTTTAACGCCCTGCCGTCTCCGGGGACCCCCGTCTAACGGCTTCACCACGCAGCGCGCCGGCGAGGTCGCCCGCCTCCTTGCCAGGCTACCAAAAAAACGCATCTCTTGCAAAAAAGCAGATTACCGAGACGAGGAATTAAGAAAAAAAATGAAATGAGTGATGGTATCAGGAAGGAGGCGCCGAAAGGAGTTCAAGTTGGAAGCCGCGATGGCGACTAATTCAATTCATAACGCCGGCTGATTTAATTCCCCTGAAAGATGTAATGGATTTTTATCTGCAGGTCCAGCAATTAGCCGGAGCCGGCCGCTAGCTACCGCGCTAATGGAATGAGGACACAAAAATTTTCTCCTGAGCCGACCGATGAAACGGCAAAGACGGAAACGGAGACGAACTGCAGTTTGTGACTGCAAATAAATGGGAATTAGCCGGAGTCGCTAAATTAGCATAACATTTTTGTGACAGTTTGAGGTTTGTTTTTGAACAGGCTACTTCCTGTTTCGTCCGACAAAATAGTCACCCAAAAGAAACAAACAGGAATCCCCCCCCAAAAAATACATTAACAAACCCTCCAATCAATCACTTAACTCAATGTTATAAGCGTGTAATAAACAATTTTTCATAATGTGGCCTAAACAGTGGAGCCTATTTTTGTCAAGCCCCATCCACCCAGAGATGTTATTTCCTGAGAGTTCGGACCGTTGTCACGGTAACATGTCTCGCAAGTTTCGGTAATGTCAGAACTGGTTAATAACAATGTAGCACAATAGCCATTATCATAATTAGAAATGACAAAATGAAAATGAAAAATGTTTTGGAGAACGTGATTTGGAGGCAGCAGCAACACAGAATATTCTGAAGATTAAATAACGTGAAACAAATAAAAAAAAATGTGAGGATAAAGTTGTAATGCGGTAACAACGACATCACGGCAGGAGTGCTTCCTCAGATTAGGTGGGATTATGTCACAACAGTGGCAGATTACTATCAGGATGGGGAAACCGACACACACACACACACACACACACGCACGTGTGGAGAAACCCTCGATTTCGACACCTTTGATGTCACCGACACGTTTCTTACGTGTAATAAACATGTTATTACACGTGTAATTAACATGTTATTACACGTGTAATAACACATTCATTCTGCACCATGTAGAAGAAAAAAAAAAAGTTACTTTACGACTTGTTATCATGCAACGGCAAATGTCCGATGTCACACACACACACACACACACACACACACACACACACTCCCGCCTTCATCTTAACATTCCCTAGAATGATGTTCTCCGCCCGCAGGGGTGAGAACATGTTAATGTACATTTAATCATGAGTTTTCCTTTTTTTCTTTTTTTCTCTTTTTCCTTCTTTACATTTTGAAACTTCCCTTTAATCTCCAAGGTGAGCCCCGCTAACCTCCCCCTCCGCGTCCATACATCCCCGAGCGGTTCTTACTTAGATGCATAAAAGAGTCGACGGAAGATGGAGAGGTGGTAGAATGTATGAAAAAAAAAAAAAAAAATTGGACGGCTTCCTTTCAGGCGGGATGTACACACTTATTAGCCGCGACAAAAGCCGAGGCTCACCTCGCCGAAGACGTGATGAAAGAGGCGAGGAAGAGGGTTTGGTTTTTTCTCCGTCATTGTGCTTTTCCATCCTCGCCGAACAAGGTTGGTCTTTTGTCTGAGGAGCTTTTATTTTTCATTTTTTCCTCCCCACGCCTCTTTCACCAAACTTTACTTCGACTCTCGTGGAGAGGATGCACAGGAGATTTAACGCGCCTCTTCCTCGCCTTTTGTTCTGCAACGCCGCACTGCTATCAAGCTTTTTCTTTGGGATTTAAAAAAATAAAATAAAAATCCTTTGTGCTCTGCTCGGCGCCCAACAGCGCCCCCTGGTGGCGATTTGGTGAACTGCGCCCAGCCCGGCGCCTGCGGTGGCCTTTTGTTCCAGCTGTTGAGCAGCTTTTCCCTGGATTAATGGACTCTGACGGGAGTGTGTGCGCGGGTGCACGTGCGTGTGCATGCATATGTGTGTGTGTGTGTTTTCCCCTCCCCCCTACAGGTGCATCTATACGCTCCTGAAAGTCTCCGAGAGGCAGAGAAATCAGGTCCACGCATTAGCGGGGGGGGGGGGGGGGGGGGGGGGGGGGGGGGGGTTCTCATCACAACAGGTTTTGAATCTCACACACACACACATATGTGCACACGCACGCACACACACCCCAGGGCTCGTCACGTCTCATAGTCACATTCAGGTTGTTTATGCTGGCAATCCATCCGAGTGAATGACTCCTTTCCGTGACATACTGATTAGTGTGTGTGTTTGTGTGTGTGTGTGTGTGTGTGTGTGTTCGTGTGTGAATGCAGTTCTTACCTGTTGAAAGGTGACATATTGGAGAAAAGAGCAGCAGCAGAGACCATCTTTTCCATCTCGTTGACATTTTGGTGTGCAGTCAGGAGGTTCTTCTTCTATGTTTACTGCTGAAGAAAGAGAGAGGTTTACGATGTGTGTGTGTGTGTGTGTGTGTGTGTGTGTGTGTGTGTGTGTGTGTGTGTGCGCGTGTGTTGGATGTTCGCTCCAACCATATCAACAAACTACAAAAGAAAAACTACAAAAAAGGGTGAAGCAAATATTTTAAAGCTACAAAAATTCTTGAAACAAATAACCAAACATAATAACAAACAACCAAAAATCAAACAACCAAATTATATTAGATTTAAAAACAAAATACAAGATACAACAAAAAATTAAATGAACTATACAATTTTTAAAACAATAAAAATGTTTTTTTTTTAGTACCAAGATGTCAAATTGCCAAATGCTATTCATTTAATAACAAAGATATAAGAAACTACAAAAAGGTAAAATGAACTACAAAATATTTCAAAATAAATAAATAAATATGCTTTAAAAGGGCCAAGATGTCAAAGTGTCAACAAAAATATCAAACTCCCAAAATATAATGTAATTGTTTTTTACATAAATTACAAAAAAGATGTCTAAATTCAACAGTTAAACTCACTATTTCATTTAAAAGTATATTTTCAAAACCAATCAAACACATTCAGGTAAGAGAGGGAGACGCTCTAAAAAATATTTCGATAAAAACTCGCCAACTTTCAGAAGTATCAGAAATTCCCCTGTATTAACAAAAACAAACAAACCAAAAAAAAAAAAAATCCTAACATGCCACAAAACTCAAAATAAAAACAAAAAAGATCATTCAAAACTCAGCATGTGATACTAAACTTCAAAAAATAAACTACAATAATGAAAAATCTGAGAAACTACAAAAAGGAAATCAAATGAACTACAGTCATGGCGGTCGTACCTGTGCGGGGGTCAGGGGGCGGAGCCAGACATCCTTCCTTCTGTCCTTCACTCCATCCTTCTGATCACCTGCTTGTCCTCCATCCGTCCATCCCTCCTTCATTCTTCACTCCTCTATCATTCTTTCACTCCTCCATCCATCAGTCCATCCATCTGTCCACCTGTTTGTCCTTCATCCGTCCATCCATCTGTCCTTCACTCCTCTGTTCATACGCCGTTCAATCCATCCATCCATCCAACTGTCCTTCAATCCCCTCCTCCATCCATCCCTCCATCCATCCCTCCATCCATCTGTCCATCAGCCGTCCTCCCTGAAGCTTCTGCAGCTCCTGGTCTGAATCCCAATCAGCCTCGAGTTAATTGACACTGGATTTATGAAAGTTAATGAGCCCGACGTCCATCTGTTGAGGAACAAGAGAAGGAGGAGAAGGAGGAGGAGGAGAGGAAGAGAAGGAGGAGAAGGAGGAGAGGAAGAGAAGGAGAAGATGAGCTGGTGCAAGACGTGACTTTTAAACCCCAGAGGGTTTTTATTTCCACTTCCTGTTTTTCCTGTTGATTTGAGTCTCAGATCAGATTGACTTTCATTGTTTCCTCTGTGTGTGTGTGTGTGTGTGTGTGTGTGACACATGACGAACACAGATTTCTCTCCAGGAGCTGCAGATTAAATTATAATCTGAGAAAATCCTTCAATTCCTGCAGGGAGGCTTTTTTTTTTTTTTTTTAATTTCTTCTACGGCGACCTGGGATCGACCAATCAGCTGCAGGATAGGCCTGTGTGTGTATGTGTGTGTGTGCGTGTGTTAGACAGGTGTGTGTTGTGAAGCCTGTGAGTAAGATGATGTGTATGTGATTGTAAGTGTATTAGTGTGTGTTTGTTTGTAAGGTAGCTAAGGTGTGTGTGTGTGTGTGTGTGTGTGTGTGTGTGTGTGTGTGTACCCATGTGACTTCTGAATAAAACAAACATTGATCAACCTCCTCAACAAGAAAATGGTTGGAAAGAATAAGATCAATGAAAAATAAGATACAAATAAAAGAAAGAAAAGAAAAGGAAAACACCAAAGGGTGAAGATCAAAGAGTCGTTGAAATAAAAAAATTGAGAAACACAAAATGAATTGAATTTCGCTGAAAAAAAACAAATCAAAGAATAAGATCAATGAAAAATTAAAAAAAAATAAAAGAAATAAAAGAAAAGGAAAACTCCAAAGGGTGAAGATCAAAGAGTCGTTGAAAAAATAAGTTGAGAAACAAAAAATGTGATGAATTTGGCTGAAAAAAAAAAAAAAAAAAAAATCAAAAACAGTAGCAGTTTGAAGAATCACACCTGTGAATAAGAGATGATCAATGGATCAGCTGATCTGGGGATCAATCAGAAGATTGATCAGCTGATCTCAGTCCGAGGTTTGATCAATTGATCGATCGATGGACGGGAGTTTCGATCGGCCAGTCCACCGATCTGACGCGCAATCCACCGAAACCAAGTTCGATCAACTCATCTATTGATCTGAGTCGATTGATCAGCTGATCGGAGGCTCGACCGACCTCTGATGATTTGAGGGGTGAAAAAATAAAATCAGCAGAAATTTGAGAAATAAAAAACAAAAAGTTATCAAAAAAAAAAAAAAAAAGAGTAAAAAGTCAAAAAGCAAAACTGCCATAAATGACGTGTCAAACTCAAGAGCCGCCACGCCTTTTCAACTTATTGTCTTAAAACGTGTGAACACGCATGCAATTCTGTGCGCGCATGCGTGTACGCTCGCGTGTGGTGCACGCACCTGCGTGGGTGTGCACGTGCACAGGCGAGCGATGATGGACACCGTAACCCTCTGCTGCTGCTGGTGCGTGACGGAGGTCAGTGGGGAAAAACGAGACCAAAACGATGATGATGATGATGAGAAGAAGAAGTTGTAGAAGGAGGAGGAGGAGGAGGAGGAGGTGGAGGTGGAGGAGGAGGTGGAGGTGGAGGTGGAGGTGGAGGTGGAGGAGGTGTCCAGCTGGGAGCTCCTCCTCGCTGTTCCTCCTCCATCATGGAGGTCACACCCTCGCCGTCTATAAATCAGCGCTAATTGACTCGCACAAGAAGCTGCAGGACGAAGAGGAGGAGGAGGAGGAAGTGTGTGTGTGTGTGTGTGTGTGTGTATGTTGGGGGGGGCCTGAGGCTCCTTTGTTTCATGACTGATGCGACTCCTGATGTCACATGACTCGCATGGCCCCGCGGACACGGGTCCGACCCCCCCAGCCCCCATAAGGGCGCTACATAGGGGCCGGCTCTTTTAGCGCTGACGCTAATTAGCTAAAAGGGGTCATTAGTATGCAGCTTCTCTCATCTACTGGTTGCAGGAGACCCCCCCCAACACACACACACACACACACACACACACACACACACACACACACACACACACACACACACACACACACACACACACACACTCTCTCCACCCTCGTCAACCCGTCCCCCTCCTTTCCTGACGGGTCCGATAACTCTGCTGTTTGTTCATGAATAAAAACCCATGTCACATGTTTTTTTATTTTTTTTTATTTGATTTTTTGACTTTTGGGGATTTTTTTCAGCATTTTAAGTATTTATTCTTGAGATTTTCCGCCGTTTTTATTTTTTTAATTAACAACTTTGTCTGGCTGTTTTTCTCATTTCGAAATGTTCTTGTTTTCAGCTTTTCATTAATTTCAGGGCAATTTTCTCCCATTTATTTTTTTGAATAAAAAAAAAAAAATCATTAATTTCATTTCATCTGAATCTTTTCCTGTTGTTTCATCATTTAAGTTAACTATTTTATATTTTTCAGGGAAAATTGTTTTCAACGAAAATTGTCTTTTTCTCTTTTTTAGATTCTCATTTTTAAGCATTTTTATTTTATGTCTAGGGAAAAAATATTTCTTACCACTTTTTTTGAATATTTTTATTTCAAGAGGATTATTTTTATTTTACAGTCATTTATTTTTCAATTGCTGTTTTACACTTGATGTTTTTATTTGAAGATTTTCTGGAAAATTTGCGGGTCATTTGGGTTAAATTGTCGAGTTTTTCTTGCCGTTTTCCTCCTTATTTATCTCCTTTTTATTTCCTTTTTTTATTTTATACCTCAGGAAACAATAATTGACATTTCTAAACAATTATTTTTCATTTTAATGGATTTTTTTTTCCTTCTTTATTTTTTACACATTTTAAGATTTGCTGGGATTTTCTAGTTCATATTTTAAAATTTTTCTCCTTTTTTTTACATTTTATTTCTAGGGACATTACATTACATTTGTAAATTATTTATATTTACTGTTTTTACATTTCATGTCATTTTTCCGTTCACAATTTCAGATTTTATTTATTTTAACATTTTGAGTCATTTTCAGAGTAAATTTTAAATTTACCCAGCTTTTTTTTTTTTTTTTTTATTTCTCAATCCTCAAAGAAATATTTTGATCCTTTCCTCCAGGTTGTTAATTTTTGATTATTATCCCCACAATTTTGGACATTTTTCCTCGCAGTTTCTTTTCAACCACCTGCCTGCAACACTTCCTTAGCCGTGTCGCTACTTTGTCACGGGAGTTGATTAGCATGTAGCTTTTTCCCTAATTCCTCCTTTTGTTATCACATACGCACGTACGCGCACACACAAACACACCAGAAACACACACACACACACACAAACACACTCTCCATTTGTTTCTGATGCTATCATGCTATCAGGGTAAATAATTAGCATGCCGCAGGTCTAATAAGAGGCTAACACACCACAGATCCAATTACAATTTTCAGAATTATTTCTTCTTTTTTTTCCTCCCGTAATTCTCTCAGCTATGATTTTCAAAGATTCCTGAGATTTTTCTTTCAACATTTAACTTTTTTTTTTTCCCCTCACGCGGGGGGGGAGTATCCCTAGCCATTAGCCTTTAGCTCTTTCCCCGGACTTTCAGCTTGGTTGCAATTTCCGCATCAACGGAAAATCCCATTTCCTTCAAAAGGTTCGGTTCCCCGGGTCTAATTACCGGCTTATTAACCAAGTTTAGAAGTTCAGGCCGTGACTGAAGGATTGGACGCCGACCTGCCTTTGACTCACCTGCGGGCTCTCATCGGGATGCCAAGCGGCGCCGCTGCGTCTCGAAGGGCTAAAAGCCGCAGATGACTGTCAATTATTTGGTCAATCCGGCGGCGCCTGAAAAGGAGAAGTCAAGCATTAAATTTGATGGGCCTTCCTCCTCCCTCCTCCTCCTTCATCGCTCCCGTCCTTCCATTTTCCTCCGATTTTCCGTCCTCGCGACCGCCGGCTGCCTTGGCGACCGTTGCCTCGGATTCCTTCGGTCAGAATCCGATGCTGTTCCCCGGGACGGCCAGCGGGGGGCGCTGTCGCGGAGATGGAGGCTGAATGAGAGGGTGAACATTTAAATAAGTGAATGGGGATGACAGGGTGAACACTTTGTCTCCGTGAATGAGAAGGTGAACGTCTTCTTTATAAAACACGTGAGAGGGTGAATTGTTCACCTCCATTATGACTGAATGAGAGGGTGAATGACTTGTGGATGAAAGGGTGAAAATGAATGATTTGAATGGGAGTAGCTGCATATCTATTTGACAGGCGAATGAATGAGAGGGTGAATGAATGTCTAAAAAAACGTGAATGAAAGGGTGAATGTTGCTCATCTCTATAACGTTTGAATGAAAGGGTGAATGTCATTTCTGAGCAATTTGAATTAGAGTAAATATCTCCATATGACATGAATGAGAGGGTGAATGGGTGTACGCCCTTATATGATAGAGCCATAAAAGCCAAATATTTCTAAATATATTTCACCGGGAGCCATGTAGTATTTTTAACGTTTAATAAATTGAATAGGTCTTACTTTTAATGCGACCTCTGGTGCCGCATGGATTCGTTCAAAGTGCCGCTTTGTATTTGACCGTTTCATCGATGCAATTTTATCATAGCATGTTAGACAAACCGCAGATCCAAATAAAAATCCCTCCATCCACGCAGCCTGGAATGCGCGGTAATCGACATCTTATTTTTCTTTTCGCCACCTTTTCCGTTGCGAGGGTTAAAGCGGATAAACTAGTTAGCTATCTGATAAAATTCATTTTTTCACCTTTACAATGACCCTACTGACGGGTGACCCGTGAAATTTATCATCAAAACTAATTTCTTTAAAATGAAAGTATTATGAAGAAGTATTTTAAAATCAGTTCCAAACTGATTTTTTTTTTTTTCAACTCAAAATTGTCTGGCAGCCTGAACCCGACCTCTCGCCCTGTGACGGCTGGGTTAGGCTCCGCCCCCTCCTCGGTATCGGGGCCGTTAAAAATGAACGCGTGAAAATCAAAAGAGAAGAAGAAAACAGCTGTGCTCTTCCTGCAGAGCGTCGCTGCCCTCTGGTGGCCGCCGGGGGAACAACGGCCTGAAGGTCGACGGCGGCCGTCCCGGGTTTCGTGAGCGTTTGGAGCTTAGCGTCGAGCTTGAAGCCCCGCCCCGGAAAGATGGCGGCGTTTCCCGCCACTCCCGCTCCTCAAGTCTCCTCCGATTTCGGCGTCTCGCCTCGTTCCTGACCTGTTTTTTCCTGGTTTTCCTTTCCCTCCTTCCTCTGTGGCGTCACCGGAAACGGAGGAACCGCAGGAAAGCTGGCGGACGGGAGGAGGAAACGCGTCGACCATCAACGACGTCTCCGAGATAAAACAGACGTCGATTCACCGCCGATCACTTGGAGGGAAAAAGGTGGACAGGAAGTCAGCTGGAGACACTTAACTAAAGAAAATAATCATTTGAATATGAGAAAGAACTGGTCAGGAAGGAAAAACCCGGCAAAGGAAGTCAAAGAAATAAACAAACTTCCGCCTACGTTTCACAGGAGTTTTGTAAATAATCTGTAAATTACATAAGAATAAAAATAGCAACACACACAGAGATAAACACCTGCAGGTGGACCATCAGACCATCACATTGGAGAAGACGGAACGTAAGTGTGTGTGTCTGAGTCTGTGTGTGTGTGTGTGTGTGTGCGTGTGTGTGTGTTGCTGTGTGTGTGTGAAATAGAAAGAACGGGATTTAATCTAAAAACAGAAAATCCGCCAGTAAGAAAATTTATCAATAATTGCTTTAAACGAAATGATGTAAAAATGAAAAAATATATAAAAGAAAAAAATTATCTTAAAATTAAAACAAATCTGAATTACCAATTAATGTAATTATTGACACAAAAAAAATCACAAAATCTAAAAAAAAAAAAAAAAAAAAAAATGGCGAAAGGTGAGGACGCCTGCACCTGCACGCAAAGCTCCGCCTACACAATACACACACACACACACACACACACACACACACACACACACACACACACACACACACAAAAGCCTGCAGGTGGAAGAGAATCTCAGACTGGAGCAGGTGGACCTGAAGTGTGTGAAAATAGATAGAACGGAATTTAATCTAAAAACAGAAAATCTGCCAGTAAGAAAATAAATCAACAATAATATCGTTAAAAAAAATTGAATGTGATTTTTTTTTTTTTTGATTCTTGATTACCAATTAACGTAATAATCGACACAAAAATTACTCAAATTATAAAAAAAAGAATCATATGATTAATTCATGCATACAAGACGGATCGACTAAAAGGTGATGAATCCGTTCAGAAGCCACGGACCTACACCTGCATGCTAAGCCCCGCCTACGCAACACACACACACACACACACACACACACACACACACACACACACACACACACACACACACACACACCCTCCAGGACAACCCTGCGTCGGAGCAGAGGCGGCTCAGGACCTGAGTGAGAAACATCGGAGGGGAAGCTGCTCGTCTTGGGACTACGAAAAAAAGAGCATGGTAGGATGGTGGGATTAAGAGCTGGATTAACGGCGAGATTATCTCATTTAAAAGATGTCAGGATGTGAGGAACTGGATGAGGCTCCCGTTGGGATTTTGTCGGGACAAAATTCAATTCTTGCCAGAATAGGTGAGAGTGAGATCAGTAATCTGAGTCCGGGATTGAGGTTTTTAATTTAAATGAGATTGGAGACAAAATATGAGGAAATAATTATGACTTTCTCAGGAAAAAAAAAAAAATCTGGGATTAAAAAGTTGAGGGTAAGGGTCGGTAAATCTGAATTTTAAATTTTAGAACCACAGATTAACAGAAACACAAGAAATGGCGGTGAGACAGAGGAGAGCCTTCTCAGATTACGTAAAGTACTGTCAGATTAAATTATATTCTCGTTATCTGATCACTGAATTATTCTGATGAACGCTTCGGTCGCTCGGCTTCACAACCGCGACGACATCACCACGGCAACGTTTGTGTCCGGGTCAAACTTGACGACTTGTCCTATTTTTTTGTTTATTCCAGATTAAAATGGGCTGCTTCACCTTTGTCAAGCTGATGATGTTCCTGTTCAACCTGCTGGTCTTTGTGAGTGTGTGCGCACACACACACACACACACACACTGAGAAAGACCAATTTTAACTATTTCAGAAACTGGAAATAATATATACTGCTCCAAAAATAAAGGGAACACTTACAACACAATGTTAATCCAGCCTGTCGTCTGTTTTTCCATCTTTTATTTGGAATGTGACTCAAAATCCAGACCTGCGTGGGTTCATACATATGATTCCCATTGATAATTAATTAATAACAATAAATAATTAAATTAATTTTATGGAATTTTGTAGTATAATTTCGTGTGACTTTATTGTCAGCACATACAACTATGTCAAGAACAACGTATTTAATAAGAATTTTTAATTCATTCAGATCGAGGATGCGTTATTTTAATGTTCCCTTTATTATTATTATTTTTTTGGGATCTGGATTACCATTAAAATTAACTTCCAGCAGAAAGACAAGCAAATTCCAGCATAATAAAAATGTATTTCCCAGCAGATGATAGACATGAGTGTTCCAGGAAATAGCCACATCCCACCCATGATAGCCACATCAGCTAGCGCTGTCAAATATTTCTCGCCGTCAAATTCGTTTTTCTGCCGCTGAACAAATCACGTCCACGGCAGGACGTAAAAGATTAAAAGGTACAAACTTACAGATGAAGTTCCTCCTCCTGTTTGGAGCCCAAGTCTTCCTCTTCGTCGTCTTTTTCTTCTTCTTCTTCTTCTTCATCTGTGGCGCCAGGCGACCGTCAAACACCTTGTGATCACCTGACTTCCTGCTTCCGGTCCAAACAGGAAGTAAAACTCAGTGAGCGCACTTGTCATTTCTGTGACCTAAAAAAAAACAGGAATTTGAGTTCAGTCTGTTTTATGATGAAGGAAAAAAAACAAACAAATTTTTATACATTTTTAAAATGTTGGGAAACATTAGGGAACTTTGGGAACGTTGGGGAATGTTGGGGAATGATGGAAGTGTGGGAAACATTAAGGAATGTTAGGGAGAGTGGGGGAATGTTGGGGAATATTGAGGAATGTTGGGAACATTTGAGAACGTTGTGGAATGGAGGGAATGCCAGTGAACCCCGGGAACATTGGAGAACGTCGGGAATGTTGTGGAATGTTGTGGAATGATGGGTACGCGGGGAACATTGAGGAATGTTCGGGAACGTCAGGAATGTTGGGGAATGTTTGGAACATTGAGGAATGTTGGCGAATGTCACGAGTGTTGGGATGTGTTGGGGAACGTCGGTAATGTTGAGAACATTGGGGACGTTGGGGAATGAAGGGAATGCCGGTGAACCTCGGGAACATTGGGGAACGTTGGGAATGTTGGGGGAACATTGGGGAATGTTGTGGAATGATGGGAATGCGGGGAACTTTGAGGAATGCGAGGGAAGGTTGGGAAATGATGGGAACGCGGGGAATATTGAGGAATGTTAAGGAACGTTGGTGAATGTCGGGAATGTTGGGGAATGATGGGAATGTCGGGGAACATTGAAGAATGTTGGGCAACCTCGCGAACATTGGGGAATGTTGGGGAACAAGGGGAATGTGGGGAACATTGGGGAAAGTTGGGGCACCTTGTGGAATGAAGGAAATATCAGGGAACCTCAGGAACGTTGGGAAATGTTAGCGAATGTTTGGGAATGTTGGGACCGTTGGCGGAACATTGGGGAACGTTGTGGAATGATGGCAATGTGGGGAATATTGAAGAATGCTAGGGAATGCTGGGGAACATTGGGGAATGATGGGAACGCAGGGAACATTCAGGAATGCTAGGGAATGTTGGGGGAACATTGGGGAACGTTGTGGAATAGTGGGAATGCGGGGAACATTGAGGAATGTTGGGGAACGTCGGGAATGTTGGGGAATGATGGAACTGGAGGGAACATTGAGGAATGTTAGGAAATGTCGAGGAACGTCGGGAACATTTGAGAACGTCGGGGAGCATCGGGGAATGTTGTGGAATGATGGCAATGGGGGGAACATTGAGGAATGCTAGGGAATGTTGGGGAACACTGGGGAACGCTGGGAACGCGGGGAACATTCAGGAATTTGGGGGAATGTTGGGGGAACATTGGGGAACGTTGTGGAATGATGGCACTGGGGGGAACATTGAGGAATGTTAGGAAATGTCGGGGAACGTCGGGAACACTGGAGAACACTGGAGAACGTCGGGGAGCATCGGGGAACATGAGGGACTGTTGGGAACATTGGGGAACGATGGGAACGTCGGGGCATGTTAGGGAATGTCGAGGAATACCGGGGAACATTTGACAATATTAGGAATCTCGGGGAACGCCGGTAACATCGGAGAACGTTGGGGAACCAGGAAACGTTGCTCCACCCGTTTCCATGAGCGAGTCCCGGCCTGAAAAACCTGCTGGTGAACAAACACATCCCTGTTTCACGTTTCACTCCCGACCACCTCCACCTCCCCCTCCACCCAGCTGCAGCTCCACGGAGAGAAGCATGCTGGAAACCTGATATTGTCTGTCAGGATCCATCAAACATCTCCTATTGGAGGTCGGGGCAGGAGGGGGGGCAGCATGGGAATCCCCCCCCCTTCTCCTTATCTATCTGCCACCCCTCCACCCGACCTCTTCTCATCTTCCCTTCCGTCACCGCATCTGGGTCTAAATGTGACACGACAACCATATTCCCCCAGTCCCCCCCCCTTCCCCCCCCGCCAGGTATAATAATGCCTGGCAGCCTCTTTGCCCCCCCCACCCCCCCCACCCCCAACCAACCCGGTTAAAAATGACTAATTCCTGGGATGTCGTGACGGGACGGCTAACCTAAATTAGGTTTTTGAAAGAACGGCAACGCGGAGTGAGGAGGCGGAGAAGGAGGAGGAGGTCGGGGATGGTTAGCAAAAAGAGACGGGAGATAAAATCTATCAGGGTCGGGTGTGTGTGTGGGTGTGTGTGTGGGTGTGTGTGTGGGGGGGGGTAAGAGGTCACGGCCCCTGGGGGGAGGAAACTCCTAGGGGAATTGGTTTGTGCTCCGAAAAGAGACATCAGACCGGATTGGGAGTTGGCGGCGAAGGGTCGGTGGAGACGGTGGAGGGGAGTTCTAGTTTCCAACGGGCAGTGAAGGCATCACGCCGCCTCCCCCCGACCCCAAAACCATGAGATATAAACCCCCCCGACTACCAGACAACAATCGGTTCCCATCTGTGCAAAAAACTGGCCATCGGCTAGTGGACTAAGGTATAGCAGGCAGGGGGGGAAGGGGGGGAAACAAGATGGCCGTCGCCGCCGTCGCCGCCGCACCTGAGCGTGCAGCCGGTGTCGGTCCACACTTCATCGGCCTGGAACATCGCATTTTGGGTTCGATTTCTTCATCAAATCAGTGTGAATCTGCAAGTACAGTCGGTTTGCCTTCCTGGACCGGCTCAGGAGCCTCGTCGGCCATCTTGTGAGGATGATCGCCCTCCAGTAGCCACTTCCCTCCCCGGGATGATCGTCATCTGAGCGGCTTCTATGACCTCCTCCTGCCGCGTTCTCCAAGAATCTGGAAACTTCCTCCCAAGATAGCCTCCAAACCAATCATCTCCCACCATCTGACCCTATCCTCTTCCGTCCCCTACTTTGGGAGTCCGATTTTCTCCGCCGGGTCGTAACGCGAGACAGGGACTGGGATCTCACGCAATGGCGGCCCCTTGGCGTGGGCGAGGTGTCACGTAGAAGCTGCAAAGGGTTCGTGACGTAAGACGGTGTCTCATTTCCGGAACCTCCTAAAAAGCTGTTGACGCCGTCGGCATGGGGCGATTGTCCTGGTCGTCGTAATGGGGACCCGCTTACGTTCTCGCGTTTCCTGCTTTCAGCTGGGCGGGCTGACGCTGGTCGCCATGGGGATCTGGGTGACGGTGGACGGCAGCTCCTTCCTGCGCCTCCTGGGGCCGTTCTCCAGCCGGGGCATGCAGTTTGTCAATGTTGGCTTCTTCTGCATCGCCCTCGGGGCGGCGCTGCTGCTGCTGGGGCTGCTTGGATGCTGCGCCGCCAGCAAGGAAAGCAAGTGCCTGCTGCTCACGGTATGTGCACGCCGCCCGCCGTACGTGCACGCCACCCGCCATACGTGCACGCCGCCCGCCATACGTGCACGCTGCCCGCCGTACGTGCACGCTGCTCTACGTACTCAAAAATGATGGCGGTTATCATGGAGTCTACATAGGGAATACTTAAAGATGTCAAACATTAAAGTACAGACCTCTGGTCCTGGTCCTGAGTCCCTGATCTGGTCCTTGGTCCTTGATTCGGTCCTGGGTTCTTGGTCTAGTCCTAAGACTTGATAAGGTCCTGAATCCTTGATCTGGTCCTTGGTCCTTATTCTTGTCCTGGTTCATAGATCAGGTCCTGAGTCCCTGATCTAGTCCTAGGACTTGATTACATCCTGGGTCCTTCATCTGGTCCTTGGTCCTAGATCTAGTCCTGGGTCCTTGATCTAGTCCTTGGTTCTAGATCTGGTTCTGCATCCTTGATCTTGTCCTCAGACTTGATAAGGTCCTGGGTCCTTGATCTGGTCCTTAGTCCTAGATCAGGTCCTGGGTCCTTGATCTAGTCCTTGGTACTTGAAAAAATCCTTGGTCCTAGCTCAGGTCCTTGGTCTATGATCTGGTCCTTGGCCCTAGATCTGGTCCTGGGTCCTAGATCTTGCCCTGGGTACTTGATTTCATCCTAGGCCTTGATAAGGTCCTGAGTCCTTGATCTGGTCCTCGGTCCTAGATCTTGTCCAGGGCACTTGATCAAATCTTTGGTCCAAGCCCTGGTCCTTGGGCTATGATCTGGTCCTGAGTCCATGACCTGGTCTCGGGCCAGATTCTGGGTCCTCGATCAGGCTGCAGGTCCTGGTTTGGATCTCTGGTCCGGCATCTTGTGTCAGATCTCGGGTTCAGGATGGACCTGATCCTGTGATCAATAATTAACACTGAAACATTTTTAAACAACACTTTTTTCGGGAGCATCTAATCCTCCCAGATTAACGTCCTCCAATCCCATCAATTTAAGATTACCTAAAACAGATCAGCGTCTCTAATCCCACACGCGTGTTTCTCATCACGGTCATCGGAGAATATCTTTTTTTAACCCTTATTTTCAGCCGCTACTACAAAGTCATTAAGGTGTAATAACGTTGTAATAACACTGTAATAACAGCATAATCATTTAGTAATAACGTCGTAATAACAAACGTCATCTTCCATCCCTCCGCAGTTCTTCTCCGTCATCCTCGTCATCTTCATCGCCGAGGTGGCGGCCGCCGTTGTGGCCCTGGCCTACTCCTCCTTTGTAAGTCCACCTCCACTTCACTTCCTCCCCCCTCCTATCTTTATAATCGACTCCATCCTCATCCCTCCATCCCTCCCCTCCGCTTCTCCTCACCCTTTCACCTCCTCTACATTTTTTTTTTCTTCTTATCTCCGTGTAAATTCCAGGCCGCCGCCGCGGCCATCATTGAATTAGCGGCTTTATGTCGGCCTTCGGCTGCGTAATGACGGCGGATCGCCGGCGGCGACTCTCACTTTGAGCAATTTATTACTCCGGAATATTGAAGCTAAAGCATTTTATATGCAAAACAGCCTATTTACATATGTGCACACACACACACACACACACACACGCACACAAACCATCCTCCCTTCTTCCACACACACACACACACACACACATTCTCCATTTCCATTTAGTGCCACATATAATAATTACAATGATTTCAAATGAGCTTTGTGAAAGGAAGTTAGTGAAGACCGGGATCATCATTAAGAAAATAGAAAGCATTTTTGTTTTTGTTTTGTTTTTTTTTTTATATCCACTCGGGCGTGAGAGTTCAAACCGACGCTTTGGATACAAATTGGAACTACAAATATGGCGTCAAATAGTTTCGTCCAATTTGAAAAGCTAAAAACTATCAACGAATGACAGGAAAATAGAAAAAAAATTATTATTTTTTTTAATCCGCTGGGATTATTTTGAAATATCAGATTATATAAATGGAATTGGAAGGAGTTTCTTGCCCCCCTTGGAAGAACCTGTCAATCATTTCATCTGATATCAATAATTATAGCAATAAATTCTGTGATGGAAAGCAGACAGTCGTCTGCAAAGAACTTTACCAAAAATTTGAAAACGGGATTGTTTTCCTCGGCGAACGACGAAGGGTTAAAGGAGAGATTACACCGGGGGGTGGAGGGGGTTCACGGGCTGTTTGCTAGCCGCCGCCACCGCCGCCGCCGCCGCCATGTTCATTACCAACACAAAGGGAGCGCCGCGGCAGATATGAGCGCGGCTGTCCGTCCCCCGACTCCTGATAAGACCATAAACAACACACTGAACACACACACACACACACACACACATACACGTGCATGCGCACAGACGGCGGCCCGTGACGATAAGTAAGAGGCGCAGATGATGATAGGGCGCCGTAAATAAAGCGCAGATCCCTTCGGCTCGATTTATCCGCCGCATAAATCTCAGCGCCGCCCGGAGGAGACGGAAAAATTCAAAAACAAGAGCCAATAACCTTTCGGCCGCTCGCAGCGGCGGAGATTTAATAAGCGGCGACGGCGACGCCGCTTGGAAGTGACCCGCGGCGCTGATTTATCGGCGGCGGGGGAACCTGCGCGAGAGTTTGCTAGCAGCGGAAATTACATCACGGCGGAGCTGCGTTTAGAAGTCGAACGGGGATTTTAAATAAAATAAAATCATTTGAAAAAGTCCGACTGGAACTAAATGACTCGTAGGGCGGTGGGGACGTTGTAGTAACACGAATCAAGATTTACGACGGTAATAACACTGTAATAGCATAAAGGTAATATTATGAAACCAAATGAGGTAGCAAGATTTTATTTTGTTTTCATTTTTAAAGACACCGATGTAAAGTAGTAACAAGGAGAACAAAAAAAAAAATAGCTTTGCAAAATTATTTTTTCACGTTAGTAATATTTTTTTATTGCTAATTCGGTGATTTTGGATTAATTTGACTTTTTGAAATTATTATCCCTTTTTTTTTTTCAATTTCTTTTTTTTTTATTTTTCAAAGCCTTATCAGCTCATTTGATTAAAATTAATACAAACACGCAACGATAATGGAATCAAGTAATCCTGCGACTGTTGTCATAACAACGTTTTCCTCCATTTCTTTGTCTCTTCAGTCAAATTAGCCGCCGCCGAGTAGCGACTTGGGGTTGATGAGGGGACAGGAAGTGGATCAATGAGACAGGAAGTTGTAGATTTGTATCTTCCGAGAAGAAAGTCTTGTATCGACAGGTCTTCCTCTCGCAACCCTGCTTGCCGTGTCCTCCATCTTTAGTGTAAATTATTATTATTATTGTTCTTATTATCATTCATTATGATGATAATCTATTGGACATTGTAAAAAATGTTCAATTTTTATTTTTAAGAATTCTGATCTATTATATGTTATCATTATTATTATCATGGGGATCAATAAAGTATTATCTTAATCATGATTACTGTTACATTATCACTATTATCATATTACTATGATTACCACAATTATCATTAGCATTATTATCTTCTGATCATATCATTAATCATTATTATTCTTATGTTACAAAAAAAGTAATACTGTCCCCATATACTATATTACTTTATGTCTAATATATGAATTATTTATGTTATTATCATTATTATTTTTACTGTGTTATCCCTATTTGTATTACCACTATTACATTATGGTTATATCCTATTTCTTTTATTGTATTATTATTGTTATTATCTTTATTAGACCACAATGTGGAGGATTTAGCCTTTTGTCATTATTTTATCATGTAAAAACTTCTTTTTAAAATTTAAAAAAAAAAGTGAAATGTAAAATTGTAATAAACATTTGCAGGTGATTATAAACACGTAAGGAACATAAGGATAAATAAAAAAGTGCTGCACTGATAGATGCGTTATCGCCTTCCGCCTCGGTGTGCAAGCACGCCTTTGTCCTGCCAGCGCACTGAGTGACTGCACGAGTGTGTGTGCATGTGTGTGTGCATGTGTGTGTGTGTGTGGGTGTGTGTGTGCGGCGCCCGAGTGACAGTGATGAATTAGCCGTCTGGTAATAATAACCCTCCCTGATCTCTGCTGCTCTCCACTGCTTCTTTGAGGGTGGGGCACTTTTAATTGTGGCATGTACCCCCCCATTCCCAACCCCTGGGGGGTGGGAATGTGTAAACACACACACACACACACACACAAGTGGGTGAGACCGGACAGTTGGACACACACACACACACACTCCCCCTCTGTTCATCAAATGGGTCTTTTGTGCACGATGGCATTATTAATCAAAATGAGGAAAACACACCGCAGCAGGAGGAGGAGGCGGGGCTAACTTGAACGTGTGTGTGTGTGTGTGTGTGTGTGTGTGTGTGTGTGTGAGGGGAACCTCCTCTGCGTCAGAAGGTGGCGTGGCCGGTCGCCTCCCCGGCCGAGGGCCTTCGCGGTGCATCAATATATATGTAAATATCAAGGTTTACCTCGGTAAAAAGCAGGAGGTGATGAAGACGAGGAGGAGGAAGGAGAAGAATGGCCACAGCCATGATTTCCTGAATTATTTTTCACCCAGCAGGGAGCGTTTATTTATTTCCCAAGTGCTTTTTTTGTTGACGGTTTATTTAATATCTGATAAATTCTTGGTCCTCATATGGGGACAATTGGGTTTTATAGTGGCTAGAACTCTGTGTGTGTGTGTGTGTGTGTGTGTGTGTGTGTGTGTGTGCGCAGGCGGAGGGGATCCTGCGAGCGTGGGCGACGCCGGCGCTGAAGGAGGATTACGGCGGCGACCCCGTCGTCACGGAGATCTGGAACGCCACGATGAATGAGGTAAGCTCCGCCTCCGTGCAGGAAGCTCCGCCCCCTTCCCTAGTGGCACGCGAGGTTTACGACGAGTTTCGGACACTACGAATGGTTACTTTAAGCTAACCGGGATGTCGCTTTTTTACGTTGTAGAATGAACTTCGGATGTTCCTTGATTTATTTTCGTGCAATGTCCGTGTCTGTCCGATCTCACGGCGACATCGTTACGATGTTTGTTGGGTTTATGACGATAAGTTTCATAACAAACGTCGGATGTCATTGTTCATTTCTGGTTTTGATTCCGATGTGTCCCAACGTCAAATCCATGACTTCCGATGTTTTGGTTATTTTTTTTACGTTAAGTGAAGGTTTGAAAATAAACTCTGGCGTCAACTTTTTTCTTTTTTTTTTTTTGAGTCCGATGTCGAACCCACGTGTTTCCGATCTTTAAGTGACGGCGTTCCGATGTTTTTTTTTATTTCTCCCATTAAGTTGGGATGGATAACAAACTTCGTATGTTCAAGTTGTTTTTTTTTTAATCCGATGTGTCTCTTGACTTTAAATCCATATTTTAGCTTTCCGATGTCTGTTTAACTCCGATGTTAAGTTGGGTTATTAAATAAACTTCGAACACTATCGTTCATTTTTCGTTTTGATTCCGATGTTTTTGTGACGTGTAAAAGTTCGAAAATAAACTTCAGTGTCAACATTTTTTTTTTTGAGTCCGAAATTTGTCCGATCTTTTCTGATCTGAAAGTGACGGCGTTCCTTTAAGCGAACCACCATGTAACTTTTGTCCTATTTTTACGTTGTAAAACAAACTTCGGATGTTCCTTGTTTTAGCTCCGTGCTAAATCCACGTCTTTCCGATTTCACAACGAAAGTGCTCCTATGTTCCGATGTTTGTTTTACTTCTGATATTTAATTTCTGACGATGAGTCGAATTTATAACAAACTTCGGATGTCTGCATTCAGTTTCTTTTTGAGTCCGATGTCAAATCCGTATCTTTCCGATGTCAGTGACAGCATTCCGATGTTCCTGTTATGTCTAACGTTAAGTTTCCTGATGTTTAGATGTTAAGATGTTTGTTTTTTGAGCCCGATGCGTCCCTAACGTCAAATCCACCTCTTTCCGATCTTACATTGACGGCGTTCCGATGTCTGATCTATTTCTGCGGTTGCCATGGGAGACGGGTGACCAACGGGCGTTTGATTTTTCTGCTAAAAGCACGTGAATATACATTGAACCATCGGCAACGGCGACTTCAGACACAGAGAGCTGGACAGGAAGCGGGTAGAAGAAGCCGGAATTTCAAAAATAATGCGATGACAAAACCCTGGAGTTGTCGGGATCGTGAGATGAACTTCAAAACAGAATACCTCTGGGGTTCCCGCGGCCGGCGTGAAGCTACAAGTCGGGGCAGGAATTCAGGCTGGACGTCAGAATAGCCGATGTTGGGTCGGGACTATTTCCTGTTTGGGGTCGACTGAGCAGCACGAGGTCGGCGTTTGGGGTAGGACTCCATTCTAGAAGACTCCGGGGAAAGATGGTGTTAGACCTCAGAAGGTTTGGATCCCTCGCCGCCATCTAGCCAACCTCAAACTAGCTTCCGGTGCAGTTGTTCTCCGAAAGGGAACCGTTCGTGTTCTCCGGTGCCCGACGGCTAAACCGTCCGACCGTCTTCTTCTCCACCAGCTCAAGTGCTGCGGTTTCACCAACTACACCGACTTCTTGGGCTCCAAGTACGAGAAGGAGAGCGGAGGTAGCCTGCCGCCGACCTGCTGCTGGACCAACTTACCCCCCTGCCACCCGGCAGAGGCGGAGCGCAGCGCCGTCCAGGTGAGGCAGTCGGCGTCGGACTCGTTCGATCCGGGAAGCGTTTGCGAAAACGTTAGCGCTTTCCGACGCTTTCGTTCACTTCCCAGGGCTGCTTTGGACACGTGCTGGAGGTTCTCAAGGAGCACGCCAACATCGTGGGAGGCATCGCGGCCGGGATAGGAGTCTTAGAGGTAAGGGGGAGACATTCTTAGGAATCGATGAAGGCGTCGCTAATCATTAGCACCGGGGAGCAAAGTGCACCAGAAGTGATGCTAGTTCTGAATTGGGTCGAGTGACCCCCGTCACCCCACACAAGAAGAAGCAGACGGAGAACGTCTGAAAAGCTAGCAGGAGCACAAACTGGATAACGGGGTAGAAGTTCAGAGAAGCAGCTAGCTCCAATCTGTGGCTACCAGCGAGGAGACGACGGTCACGTTAGCAAATCCGTGGCAATATGGACCGCACGGGAAGTCCAACAATACGAATGGTTAGCCCTGCACTAGCTTGATATAAGCTACAGTAGAATCTGCATGATTTGCACGAGATAACATTTACCACACAATACTAATCGTGATGATGCTAATACCAGCAGCTATCCCTGTGTATGTTAGCATCGCCCGCATATGTCTATCGACTACCCTGGCTTTGCTACAACAGTGCGTGTCTACAGTCTACAGTAAGCTACCTAGCAACATGCTCGCTAAGTGCTGCAAATAATTTTTCTTTTAGCGCGACACGTCACTACAACATCGCTAATAGCGATCAGGTCCTTTTCAGATTGAAGTGAGGTGGGACTTTTCTGACAAATCAAACCCTGTGGCGTCCCCAGATCGCCGCGATGATCGTGTCCATGTACCTGTACTGTCACCTGGACAACCGCGTCAGCTGAGACGTCGCAAGGCGGAAACAGAAACAGGATGACCTCGCATCTTCTTTTGTTTTGGCTTTGTTTCTTCGCTTTTCTTATATCCCTGACGTTTCCCCACCCTCAAAAAGTGGACTCCATTCTGTCTCGTCATAAAGTGCCTTCCGGGTGTAAATAACTCCGCTTTGTAATAAATTATTACAAGCGCATTGACTCAGGCTAGTGATCCATCTCTTAATCTTTTAAATCACGCCCAGCTCTCAAGCTAAAAGAGAAAGTGGAAAAATGTCCTTGTTGGTTTCTGTGAATGCTTTTAATTGATCTTTCAGCAAATTTTGACCTGGTGAGTCGTTAGCTTGACCGCTGAAGCCTTTCACGTGAAACTACCGCCATAACAGTTAGCTAGCTGTTAACCAGCGAACCAAACGTAGCGTCAACGTCAATATAAACTTGTTGGTAAGTTGGTAAACTTGCACTATCAGTGGGTTCCATGGTGACGCTAACATAGCTAAAACAATTAGCTAGCAATTGAGGAAGGTGGCTGAATGTTACAGGGTATTAGCGGATATCAGCTAATCTTATTTAACGATTTTTAATGGCACTTCAATGTCAAACTGCATATGTTCATTTATACTATCAATTTATAATATCAACTATTTACATACCTTCTGAGTGACAATGGAACGCAAGAATTCAAAGGATTTAAATTTGTGTATGATTAATGTTGCATACTTCTTTGTTTCCTAGTTGCTCCAGTTCTGGTGGTGTAATTCCGTGCACTGTCAGAAAACCAGCCGTAAACAACAGCCAATTAAAGGTTTCCGCTTGTCAATTAGCAACAATCACCAAACAATAGAATTAGTCGAATCGAAATAAATTGTACCAAGTATATTTAAATTGTTTCTTTTGACACTGAATTTCACGCTTTTTACAGCTAATTAAGGCCTTAATTTTTGCAAAATCTACTGATTGACTTTTAATGATCCGTGAAAACCCAGAGCCAGTGATAACATAAAGGTTTGCGTTAGCCTCGTTAGCCTCTTACTAGAAGTAAACAAAGAAATTAATTGGTCGGCTGTCAATCACATGGACCCACCCAACCAGTCACCCTCTCATTTAGTCTTCAATGAACCTGCGGATTGGTTTTGGACATTTTTCAAGGTCATCCTTGTATATGTGCAAGCAGTTCCTGCTATTGAAGGTCACTATTACGTATTTTCTTCGATTTTAACGGGGCAACGGATCAAGGATCACTATTCAGTAATTTTAAAGGTACGGGAAGTCCACAAATTGAGTGGGAACTCTGTTAGTACGGCGCGACGTAAGACGATTTTTGGCGCAAGTCGAAACTCACATGCTGTAGTTGGGTACCTGTGTCGCTAAGCTACGCTAACACGGTGGTAAACAGAAGGTCTGGGATGCTGGCGCAGGTGAGTGTGGAAAGCGGAATGTAAACAGAGCCCTGTTCGCTTCGCTCGCCAACTTGTTCCCGCTTCGAATTTGATTTTAACGTTGAAAACAGCTAACGTCGGAATGACGGAGCAATACTTTCTTAACGTGTAGGAGATGGCGACGTAGTCACGAAACAGAAACCGAGGACCGGATCTATTTCCAAGAAAGTTCCCCCTAACTGTACCCGGGACATTGGCCATTTATTTTCTTCACGCTAGCTTCCTCCTGATGAGGTCGTCTCCTATCGTATGTTCTCCCCCGCCGCTAACATCAGCTTCTTCTTCCTCCGGCTGAAAACAAGCCTCTCCTGTTAGCGCGGCGCGTTCATCCCGTGCAGCTTCCTTTGTCCGCCGCAGTTTCCGTCCTGGTATTGTGAGTAAACACGAGCTGATAAAAGGACGGGAGGCGGGAGGGGCGGCGAGTCCGACCGCCGCCGTCGGATTAGTGTCCTCATCTCGGTTTCTCTTTTGTGCGGCGGGGGAAAAAAAAACCCGACAGGGAGTGTTTTGATATTCTGTGCAGGGAATGTGCGACGCTAATGGCGCTCATTTGGATTTCAGCTGCGCGCGTGGGCGTGTGGGGGTCAAACAGAGAGCGAAGAAAGCAAATGTCAAATGGAATATAATGCAAATATGCACAAATACTCTGCAGTACCTGCAGGTTTCCATTGATTAAACCCGTGAAGTGGAACCTCAATTTACAAGCGCGTTGACTGCAGAGTTTTCCAGTGGATTTTTAGCTTTTTGAGCCGAGATCCGAGTTAGGAGCAGCGTTAGGATGAGCATTTGACAGCGATGTGGCCGCCGCTGTCCGTGAAGTGGCGTTTAAAAACAGTAGGACGCGCCATGAGTGACGTGAAGGGACGGAGAATTTGTTGTGGGTGAGATATGGTGACGGAGAGCATCGTCTCTGAGAAGGTAGTTTACGGAGATAAATGAAGTTTAGCCATAAAGCGTAGCAAAATGTGCTAGTTACATTTAGCAACATACTGTAGTATTAATTGTGAAGCCAGTAAGCTAAGGATAGAGCATCAGCTTGGTCCAATTTTTAAGAAAAATACACTTAATAAATGCGGGTTATTTCTTTATATTTTCTATTTATTTATTTATTTATTTTTTTTGAAATTGTTATTTATAATGTACATTTTTCCTATATAAAAACACATCGTAAAACAGGGGAGCTAGAATGGATTAATGGTGTTTCAATTCATTTTAAAGAATAATAAAGTTTGAAAAATGATTTTAAAAAATAAAACATTTAATTTGATAAGTGAGAGCGGTCAATGCAGCCAAATCAAATATTTTCGTCAAGGAATCAGGGATTATTCTATCCCACTTCGACCAGGTTTATCAGAACACGATTCAACGCAGCGCAAAAGAGACACGATCGTTTTACAGAATTCCGTTTCTAGGCAACAGCACTTTAGCGCCGCCTCGTGGTCGACCTCAAAGCAACGTCAGGGATCGGAATCACGCCAAAATTGTATGAACGCTACGAACGCTTGGAAATGATTTTCCCAATGAAATGGCTTGGATTGACAGGAACCTGTTGAAAGCGGGGGAATAAACCCCGCCGCCAGACGCTCCAATAACAGACCTGCCAGGTATTTAGAGTTAAATCTGTCATCATCTCACTGCCGCTGAGCTTCATGTTTGACAATAACCCTGCCGGCTCACATGCAAACCCACACACACACACACACACACAGAGAAATCAATATTCCATCTACATCTGGGCCATCAGCCTCCGGGCTCGCCTCATCAGAATGCTCAATAGGTCAAAAATGACATTTAAAAGACGGCGAGCGTGCACGTGCACACACACACGAGCGTGCATGTGTCTGCACGGACCGCGGATGTCTGACTGACAGGATAAAATGACCGGGTTTGGTGCCTGTGTTGACAACAGGTGTGTGTGTGGCGGATGTGGGGAAACAGCAGAAGGCTTAATGCACCGCAACACACACATTTCGGTCAGCGGTGAAAACACACGAGGGCGAGTCTATCTTCATCACACCGTAGGACGACACACACACACACACACACACACACACACTAACCACCTTCCAATCATTTGTGCAATCTTTTTGCAAGGCCCAACTCCTATTTTAGACATCAATGCATTTAGCCATCAAAGTATTTTAACCATTTTAAAATCACTAAAATCTAAAAGCTTTGCTCAATAATGTCATTTCTTCCACTTTCCCCATCGGTTGGTCATTTCATTTCAATTTCCTGGTTAGAATACCGGAAACAGTCATTTCAGTCAGTTTCGAACGGATAAAACCGAGAGGCCCCGTTTTCAGACTTGGTACGTTCCAAGTCGGGATCACATTTGGATGGAAGAAACCACCTGATCAGAGAGGGAAAACAGCCACGGTGGGTTTGACCTGCAGCTCCTTCCCTCCAAACATCTCTCGGGCCGAAGCTGCAAGGACAGGATGCTGCGCCGCCACAGGATTTACACAGATTTGCCTTCACACACACACACACACACACATTTCCGCACGGTAGTTTTGCCCAACGTCATTTAGACCCAACCATTCGCTGTCATTCACACGTCTGGACAATTTAGTATTTCCAGACTCGAGGAACCCCAGATGCAGATGAAACGCTGACCAATAAGATTGCTGCTTTTAAGCCCCGCCCCCTCCCCGGCGGACAGCCCGTTATAATTCAGCGACATCACACAGGAAGAGGCGGTGTTTTTTTTTTTTTTTTTTTTTTTTTTTTAAAAAAGACCAACACACTTTTATTCACGTTCATCATGATAAAAATAAGTCATCTGCAGCTCTGATAGATTATCTATCGGAGCCAATACCGATCGACAGCCCAGAGAAAAATTTAGTTTTTTTGTTTTGTCCTCAGGGCTCCAACGGACCTCTGGCAAGGATCCGTGCAAAAACACATTTAAAAAAAATAATAAAACACCAAAGCAATCTGTACCTTATTCAGTAAATATCCCGGTTTAAGGGTTATATTTAAACATTTCTCTTCTCATATCAAGTTTTTGTGTTTTTGTGTCACTGCTGGAAAGTTATTTAGTGTTTTAATTTGTTTTAGCTCATTTTTAATGTTTAGCAGTTTTTGTGCGAACCTATTTTTTGTGAGATCTGACTTTCAGTGCATTTAATGACTTTTTTTTTTTTTTTAAATTAATATTTGTAGATAATTTAAAGGAAAGCCTTCCCCCTTAAATCTGGTTTCAAATGTGATTAATTTGAAAAACCTTTATTTCACTGATTATTTTAGTAAAAAGCAACAGTTTAGTGCTTATTCAAACTTAATTCCTGAATTTTAGTTTTTTTTCCCCCCCATGCCATTTTCAGTTTTCTTGTCATCTCTGGCTGCTGTTGTTGGAACCCGGTGCCTTCTCCAGTGAAATGTCAGAAAAAAAAGGAAAAAAATAAAAAATAGCAGCTGTCAAAAGTCACAAAAAAAGGAGTCAATAGGAGGGGATTGAAAAAAAAAATCCGAGCAAAAATTTTTAAAGACTTTCGGGTCTTTTCTTCCTGAAACCGGGTGAAGCAGCTTCCTTTCAGGTGAGAAAGAAAGAAAAGGAAAAAAAAAGCCCACAGGGCTGTTTGATAAAACTCGATAGCTAAACACTGAAAAACATGACCCTTTTTTCAAAAACCTTTGTCAAAAAATATATAGTATGTCCTTGCATTATAATCATTATTATCATCATTATTATTGTTATTATTTTTGTTGTTGTGTTGTTGCTGTTGGCGAAGGGTTCCAACAAAACCAAATCTGGGAACAAATAAATTAAAAAAAAAAGGTATAACTGATAAAATTCAAAATAAATATGATGTGAGTAATAATTGTGTGCACGGGGGGGGGGGGCACTCAGTAGTTCCAAACAATAATAATAATCATAATAATAATAGCTGTTGAAATGAAGCAGAGTGAGAAACAAACAAAAAAAAGGACTACATTTCCCAGCCGTCCTTTCACTGCCGGGCCAAACCATTAGTGGCTGCGTAGGGGAGGTCTACAGCTGCTCCACGGGCGCCCCCTCCTCTTTCGGCGGCGGCTCCAGGTGGATGGGAACGACGCCGGCCGGCTTCTTGGCCCTGGCGAGGAGGAGAGACGGCTCGGCGTCAGATTCGGGATCCTCCGATCCAGGCGAGCGCGCCATCGAGCGGGTGGACTCACGAGTACGGCGAGACGGGCACGGCCACCACCAGGACGTGGTTCTTCTTCCTGAAGAGGCGCCAGAGGCCGCGGTGGTTCCCCCGGACGTCCAGGTCCCAGACGTGGAGGCACTGCGAGAGGCGGGACGTTCACACGCGCACATCGCCGGCATTTTTTTTTGTTTTTGCTTTTTCTGGCTCTCGCGCTCACCTTGGCCAGCTCCGTCCACGTGGACGTGTCCGTCTCCGACTCCATCCTGATGAACATGACGTAGGTCTTCCCCTCCGAGTCCGGCAGGAACGAGTCCTCGCACGGGTTCTTGCCGTGATCCAGGACCTCCGCCTCCCTGACACACACACACACACACACACACACACGTTGCCATGAATAGATCCCGGCCCTGCTGAGGCTCCGCCCCCTCCCCACTCACTTCAGCAGGTTCTGGATCTCCACTTCGTAGGCGTCCTTCTTTAAGCTGTCAGGGGGAAACAAAGGGGGAACGAGGGGTTCGTTACCGCGGTGATGCCTCTACGACGGGCGCACGTTGTGGCGCGCACGTGTTGCGGGCGTGAGCGCGGGAGGCCCACCTGTCCACGTTCTTCAGCTGCACGTTGGGGACGGTGTTGAACTTGTGTTTCTTGAAATAGACCTCCTGCGGCAGCAGAGGGAGAGAGAGAGAGAGGCGGCGTCAGGGATCTGAAAGGAAAATGTCGGCGAGCAGGACGGGACGGCGAGCAGGACGGGACGGCGAGCAGGACGGGACGGCGAGCAGGACGGGACGGCGAGCAGGACGGGACGGCGAGCAGGACGGGACGGCGAGCCCACGTGAAAATATCCGTTCATGTTGAGGCCGATGATGCCGAAGTGGTAGGAGCGGGAGACGTCGGGGATGATACACTCCCGGCCTTTCCTCTGCTCGGGCATCCGCATCCACATGTCCCAGTCCCACAGCTAACACACACACACACACACACACACACACACGCACACACTGTTAATCCACAACTGGAACAGAAAATCAAGCCGTCAACGTCAGATTTTTCTTTCTTTTTTTTTTTTTTTCCCCTCTCGCCCTCGGTCGCCGGTCTTAATTGGTGGTAATTACACGCGTGTAAAGGGTAATTGCACGCGTGTAAAGGGTAATTACACGCGTGCACGTGAGACCCGGACGTGTCGTCGTTATGAAAATGTTTTCAACACATGCCATGACACTTTTTTTTTTTTTTTTTTTTACACGATGAAGCTGCAAAAATGTTACACCGCGAATGATTAAAATCTTAAATAAGACATGTCTGGATTTTTCTCTCTCACACACACACACACACACACACACACCTTCTCAGGCGTGGGCCACTTGGGCTCCAGCTCGTCCTTGTAGAGGCTCTTCTTCAGCAGCCATCCCAGGCCCGGCATGCTCTCCACCCGGTACAGCAGGGCCGGGTCTTCGGCCGTGTGCTCGTACCCCTGAAACGACAACACCGCGGTGTGTGTGTGCGTGTGTGTGTGTGTGTGTGTGTGTGTGTGTGTGTGTGTGGTGCATCAGACGTGGGAGGCCTCACCTGGTCGTTCCAGGCGGAGATGCAGTACAGGCTGTCGTCCTCGTCCAGCAGGTGGAGGGTTTGACTCAGGAAGCTGGAGGAGAGACGGCGGTCGGGGGGGTTTGGTCGTGGCTGCCTGGTTGCCAAGGCGACCGATTATTTCCACTGGATTGCGGCTGACAGGCCGACTGAATCAACGCTTTTAAGGGTAATTTGGTGATGAAGTTGCTCGTTTTGGGGTGAATCTCTCCGTAAAACCGGTGAATTCATGCGTTTCGGTCAATTTATTGACGATTTCCTGGCTATTTGTGCTATTTTTCCATACGATCATTTTCTCAGTCATTTCTTGATAAACTCTCGCTATTTTGTTTCTTTCTGGACATTTTCTCTCTTCTTAATAAACTTCTCAGACTCCTGGTGATCTGCTGCCCCCTAGTGGAGGCCTTGGAGGTGATCGATAATTCTACGATCACCCGCGGAATCTATTTACGACTAAATTCGAGATCTTTGGACCATTTCTTCCTGATTTTTCAGCCATTTTCAATCAATCGGTCATTTGTCTTCGATTTCTAAAGCATGTTTTTGGCGGACTGATCAACTGACATCGGGACTTATTTCCAAGGAGGTTTGTTTTTGTAGCAGTGCAACACCTGAAGAAGTCGATGGAGACGTCTAGATCTTCCTCCAGGACGATGGCGAACCTGGCGTCCTGGGATAAAAATAAAAAATTCAAAATCGTCTGTGAGTTTTTTAAGAAACGCTCGATTTAAATCAGACGTTTATTTGCAGATCCTAATGGGAGCGAGACGACGGGCCGACTCACCGGGTGGAGGTTGAAGGTCGCCGTCAGACTGGCCTTGTAGTGCTGCGGACAAACATTCGTGGTCGGTGATTTCGGCCGATCGCGCGGCTCCGGTTTGACCCCGCGACCCTTACCTGGGAGACCCTGGCGTTCTTGATGCTGATGGGCGTGTGCTGAACCCCCTTCAGGCCGAACAGCTCCACCACGTCCATCGGCTCCTGGGACGACACGCGTCGCACAGGACGTACATCAACACCGGCGGCAAAATCTGAAGCGACCTGCCGAGAGCGAGACGGCGGCGCCGCACCTCGTAGTATCCGTCGATGAAGACGGTGATCATCAGCGGGTTGACGCCGTGCGCCGAGAGGAGAGAACGCAGCATCCTGGAACAAAACACCACAGGGAGGAGGCTGAGCGAGAGGGCCGTGGACTCGGGACGGGTCGCCGTGACGACGGCAGCGACAAAACCCCTGATGGACACAGCTGTCGATGTCACAAGGACGCCCGTCCCGTGATGGCCAGGCATCTTGATGTTAAATGGATATCCGTCCTGTGACGTACAGATGTCTTGACCTCAAAGGGACGTCCATGTTGTGATGGACGGACGTGTTGACATCATAGGGACACCCTCTGGCTCACATTCTGTGTGTGTGTGTGTGTGTGTGTGTGTTTTCTCACCGGTAGAGATAATTGGGTCTGTTCCCGGCAATGACGGCGACGGGGACGTTGAAGACGTTGTTGTTGGGCAGCTGGAAGGGAGAGGAGTTCAACTTATTTCCAAGGCGCGGCGGCGGCGGCGGCGTGCGTGGAAGGGCTTGCGCGTGTCTTACGGGGTCGGGGTTGAACTCGATGGGCGCCGGGTCCTTGCAGCTGCAGATGCTGCCGTATCCCTCCACTTTGCTGCAGAACTGCTTCCTGCGGCGGTTGAGCTCCGTCTCCGCCCAGTGACACTCCGCCTCTGCGGGACAAACGGCGCCGTTGCGGCCTCGGACGCCCGGACCGGAGACGGCCGGGCGTCCGAGTCGGGTCCGAGCGGCGGTTCTTACCCTCGGAGGCGGTGAGCTGCACCTCGGTCTTCAGCAGCACGGGGTCGCCCCAGGTGGAAAGCGCCGGAGACTTGGCGTGCTTCTCGCCGTAGACCTGACCTAGACGGCCGGACGTCGAGATGCGATCAACGACTATTTTCGTAAGAGGTCGATTTAGCTATTGGACTGAAGCGGGACGTTTAATATCCAGGTGAAGCCCTAGAGCGCCCCCTTGTGCCCGGGGGGTCACACTACAACCAGAGGGTAGAACTTCTGACCTCCTTTTTTCACCACCAGCGTCCACATGTCCCTCCAGCCGAGGTTGACGGACACCTGACTGCCGAGGCCTTTGAGCAGGTTCTTGGCGGCGTCCTTCAGGTGGAACGTGCCTTCATCCTGAAACAAAACAAAACGCGCAAATGACATAAACACGCTTTTAGACGGGGACCTCGGCAAATGACGACGCCTGGGATGTCGGACCGACGCCGACCTTGATGGTGAAGATGAGGACCCGGCCCCGGGTCACCATGTTGAGGAAGAGGATCATGGCTTCGTCCTCGTGGGGGGAGTAGGTGTCGAATATCCTCTTGGCCATCACGTGTCCCTGCCAATCACACGGGTTTCAAGTGACTTCCTGGGTGTTTTGGAGGGGAAAAGTAAAAAAATAAGAGTCAGACGGAGGAGGGGAAGAACGTACGGTGGCCTGGTTGAGGACGATGACGTGGATCCCCCTGCCTTGCTCCCGCATGTCGTCCTCCAGAACCTGGCGGGACGGAAAACCCGGATCAGCTGCAGGTCGAAACCACAAAGGCTGAATTTGCAACGCGTGAAATTGCAAGGTAAAAGAGGTGCAAGATGAAAAGTGGCCAGAATTTGACTGAGAAATACAAAAAAGATGTGACAACACTGGAACGTTTGGAGGAAATGTTGAAAAGTCCGAAAAGTGGAATCGATGGATGGATAAAGAAAGGGTTTTTCATTTTTAATTCAAAATGTTTCAATCTAAAACATGTGATTTCTTTGGGAAATCAAGAAAGTTTTCTTTACAGGAATAATTCATGGAAAAACTCCATTAACATCAAGTTACCATATTACTATAAAGTATTACAAAAACTAACATAAGATGATATGAAGATAGAATACGGATCAAAAAAAAAAACAAACAAAAATGGCCAACATCAATAAGAAGACATTTAAAGTTAGCTAAAAATTAAAAATAAACAAATAAATAAATTGATAAATTAATTAATTAATTTAAAAAAAAAAAAAAGAGAGTGATAAAGAGTGCAGGCAGAAAATTAAAAATTAAAACAAAAAAAAAAAAAAGTTCTTGAAAATAACAAGCCTAAGGAGGCAGTAGAACTGCAGTGACTCACAGTGGTCCCGTCCACCGCCACGTAGACTTTGGAGCGGCTGGAGTAAACCTCGATGTCCAGCACCTTGCGTCCGTTGGGCGGCCTGCGCGGCGTCTCCATGTTGGGCAGGACGTCATCTGCGGGGATCACGACGGCATAACGACCCCGCTGAGCATCCACGAGTAACCGACCGACCGACCGCGGCGGAGGTCAGAGGTCAGAGGTCAACACCCACCGTATTCCTGGGCGGCCGCTTCCTCGCTGGCGACTCTCCTGGTGTCCAGGATGAGCTTGATGTTAACGATGACGGTGACGAGCAGGAAGAGCACGGCGCCGGCCTGACGGACACAAAACGCATATCCCCGTGGAATTTCAACTTTATTTCCATTTTCAGACCCTACACTCGAATTCTGGTATTTCTATTCCTTTATTATTTGATGAAAAAAAAACTCCAGTATTTACTTTCTAATATTCACATCACATTTTTAATGTACTTTTCCATTTTTTCCCTGTCAACAATTACAGTATCATACTGCGGTGTTTGGATGATTTCTTCCTGTTTTATTCCATGTGAATTCTTGCAAAAGATCACAAAACTAGTCAGTTTCACTTGTATTTTTTTTTTTTTAATTTCAAGACATTTACTTGTTTTCAGGCACTTTCTAACTGATTTTTGAGGAAGTTAAAATACCCAACATTTCTTTGAATGCAGCAAGGTGTGGATACAACTTACAGGTCCTTATGACCACTGCTCTCATCAGCGCAATATTTATATTTATAACATTTCATGATCACTGATCACCTGTTATTCTGTAATCATTCCCGGAAAGGGCATTTCTTTTCTTAATATGTATCATTTGTATACTAATATGTTACTTGACATAGTCTCTGTGTATTCTGTCTCTAAATCCTTATTTGCACATGTACACTTTTCTACTCTGTAATGCTGCTGTGAGTTGAATTTCCCCATCGTGGGATCACTTAAGTTATATTATTATGAGATGAGATGAGAGATGAAAACAACTTTATTTATCCCGAAGGAAATTGTTGTGCCAGAGTTCCAAGTAAAAAACATAACAGTAATAGATAATAGTAGAAAGGAGGAAGAATAAGAAATACTTATATTACTTATACTATATTATTATTATATAATTATACTTAAATACATTATTACTTAAATACTTATATTATATTATAAGAAATAATATTATCCACACTATATCTTCAATTATCTTATCCTTTTCCATACATTTTCTCTTTAGTTGAAGAGGTTTTTGCCCTCCAAAGCCCTCCAGCTCCTTCAGGTTGTATGTTGATCCTCCACCCCCTCCGATACTGGACCCTATCGATTAGTCAAACACGCAATAATCGAAGTGATCAACACTGAGGAGGGTCTGACCTGGCAGAAGCGGCGGATCGTCCGCTTGTTGGTCAGCCGGTACTTCCAGCTGAGGTAAAGGCTCCGCTGCTGGCGGGGGATGAACGGCTTCGCCCGGGGGTTCGGGGTCCAGGACTCCATTCCGGACTCTCAGAACCTCCGCCCGGCTTCCTCCTCCTCCTCCTCCTCCCCCTCCTCCTCCTCCTCCACCCGGTCCGGCGGCCGGGACATGCACGGTTCCGCGACACCCAACGACTCACATCGCCATCTGACACACACACACACACACACACACACACACACGACAAGCTAACTTAGCTTACATCAAACTTTAGCTAAGGTGCTGCTAGCTTAGCCGGCTAACTGTCGGATTCAACATATCAAAATAAACATATTAAAATATATTCGTGAGTCGCCTTGTCCCTCTTGAGTAAAACTCACAGGTTTTCTTCGATAAATGTCGTACTGCCGTTTTAATTTTATTGTCGCTGGTGGAATTCGGCGAAATGAGACACTGGTTGTTCAAGCAACATGATACTCGCAGCGTCCCTGCTGCTCCGTTCTTCTTCGCGGGCAGTGAGATGTCGTTGAAGCTGAAGTGCGCCCCCTAGTGGACGGGGGAGGAAGCGCAGTGTGTTCGTATTATTTTCTTTATGTTGATATTTGCATTTTATGGTCAAAAACAGGGGTATAAAAGTTATTGCCACATAATTTGCCGGTCCGGCCCCCTTGATACCTAGAACAATATGAAGAATATGAAGTCCAAATATGAAGCCCAATTTTTCTTTTGTTTTAGTGTAAAGGAGGTATACAGGAGGTATACTCAAAAGGGACAAGGCGACTCACGAATGTATTTTAATATGTTTATTTTGATAAAAATCATGAATTGTTCGTCTCAAAAAATACCTGACGAATTAATTAAAAATGAATATTAAAAAAGAATTGATGAAATTACACCCTAACATATTGTTGAGCTAAAAGAGAAAATTTGCCACGACAGTTTATTATAAAATTGATTGGTAGCATGTGTAAGAGGAGGTGTAATGTTTAACAAAGCTAATGGCGGCTGTTCTGGTTATTAAATCAATCTTTTTAATTTTGCCCATTTCTTTTTTTGCTTTTGTTTTTAATAGAAATAAGAAAAAGATAACACAATCAACAATGTCACTTGACATTTTTTCATCCAAAAATCATTTTTGTTTTCCAATTCTGAAGCAAAAAATACATTGCAAAGTTACTTTTTCATTTTTTTCCTTACCTGTTTTTTTTTAAACCCACTGTATACGCACAGGCAGCACGAACACAAAGATTGGATTTCAGGCAGGGGGCCACAAACTATTGTTCCGAGGGCCGCAATTGGCCTCGAGTCTGACACCCCTGGTCTAAAACAAGCAAGCAGGTCCATGGACGACTTTCTATGGAAATTTTTCAAACTGAATTTCCAGCTAACCCTGCCCCTTGCTCCAGTGAAAGGTGGGATTGGGCTCCGCATGTGAGCGGCGTGAGATGTATAGACGATGAGTGAATGATTGTTCGCCAAAGTCTTTACCTTTAAAAAGAAAAGTCCACGGGGAACGACCTTGTCGCGTCACCAAACCGCAGCCCAATAAAAGTTGAACATTAGTGGTTTTATGGCGCCACGCCCCGCAGGGAGGACCCGCACCAAAGGGCAGCGCTGTCACTTCACCGGCGGCGAGCGGCGCGACCGTCGGGCGTCATGAGGTGAGCGGACGCCGATCCCGTCCTCACTGTCGCCGGGTCTCACCCGACGTTGAGATGTTCGCCGTTTCTGTTTCCCAGCGGCGGGCGGACGCAGGAGCCGCAGCCGGAGGCGGAGCTGGAGGCGGAGCTGGAGGCCCTGCAGTGCCACTTCACCTGGGACCTGGACGCCGGCCGCTCGCAACTCCTCCGACTCCGGGACAAGCTGGAGGACATCGGCGCGGAGGAGGGCTACAGCTGGCTGGGTCACATCTACAACCTGCAGGGCTACGTCCACCTCCGGCTGGGCTTCGCCGCCGACGCCCTGCGCTGTTTCGGCAGGGCGGCGGAGGCTTTCCGCCAGATGAGGAACACCGTTTCCGACGAAGGCCCCTGGTTGGTGGTCAACTACGGTAACCTGGCGTGGCTGCACCGCCACCTCGGGGAGCCGTCGGAGAGCCGCGCGTACCTCAACAAGGTGGCCGCGCTGCTCGAGGAGTACCCGTCCCCGCGCGCGGACGAGCTCCACCCGGAGATCTGCGCCGAGAAGGCCTGGACTCTGATGAAGTTCGGCGCGGGCGGCAAGGCGCGGGCGGCGGGCTACTTTCAGACGGCCCTCCGGATGCAGCCGGACACGGTGGAGTGGCACAGCAGCTACGTGCTGGCGCTAGCCGGCGCTCAGGAAGAGCGCGGCGCGGCGCTGGAGGCGGACATCTTCGAGAAGATGAAGGTGGCCAAGGAGCACGAGCCGGAGAACCTGTACCTCGCGGCGCTTTACCTGGAGGCGTGCGCCGGCAGGGGGAAACGGATCGAGGAGGAGGCACGGGACTTGGCCAGGAGGGTCCTGAGGAAGCCCGTCAGCAGCTACAGCGGCATCAAGCCTCTGCTGAGGCTCTACGGACTCCGCATCTCTCTGGACGAGGCCATCGACCTATCGGAAGAGGCTCTGGAGAGACACCCGGGGGAACGCTACCTCAAAGCCTGCGTGGCGTCCTGCTACGTCCAGAGGATCGTCCTGCATCGGGACAACCCGCCCGAGCAGAGCATGCTGGACCGCGCCGTCAGCATCCACCGCCAGGTCATCGCCCATTACCCCGGATCGGCCCTGAAGTGGCGAATTTCCCTGGCGAACATCTACGCCGAGTCGGGCCGCGGTCGGGAGGAGGCCGAGCAGATCTTCCGGGAGCTTCTGGAGACGGAGCGGGAGCCGGAAGACAGGCAGATGCTATTCAACGCCTACGCCAGGCACCTGAGCGCCGTCCACAGGGCCAGCTATCAGTCCATAGAGTTCCACATGATGGCGGCGGCCATACCGCGGCCGTCCGCCTACCGCCGCCACAGCATCGAAATCCTGGGGAAAATCAGGGACAGGAGGAGGAACCGGATGTGCGGGGAGATCGAGGAGTTTCTGGCGGCGCTGCAGGAGTGACGGGAGGGTTCGACCAACCGCGGCGCCCGCGACCCGCGGCAACGACGGCAAGGACCCCTTGTTTATATCCTGCACAAAGTTCTGGGAAGATGATTTCACGAATGGAAAATTACTAAAAGTGTCGACGATGTTGAAGAGTAAGACGTCGCGTTCCTGACGATGCTCCTCGTTGGAAAAGAAAACAAATGTGAAAAAAAAAAAAATTACACCTATTTCAACAAAAGTAAAGGCAGCAGATGAAATTTGCCATCACAAGAATTACGGGTGTGTTATAAGAGTGTAATAAAGGCAAATGCAAAAAGAAAAAACTTTTAAATTACAACATGATTTAGCATTATGTTCGAAAAACAAGGTGACCTTAAAATTATTTCCACAGAAATGATAAGAGCAGTAGATAGAGTTTGCAATCCAGAGAACAAGTGTGTTATGACAGTGTAATAAAGGCAAATGCATTTTTTTTTCATTACAACATGAAATATTATGATCGCAGAAGAAATAACAATAATAATAATAATAATAATGATCATAAAAAGAATAAGGGGAGTTTATGTGTTTATGTTGGTGGTGCTGGTTCACTCAACATGCGTGCAGCAAAGGTATGTACTAGTGTGTGTGTGTGTGCGTGTGTGTATGTGGTGTTGACATGTAGCTGGAGTCTTTGTCATGTCAACTGATCAGCTGTCAGTTGCCACATTAAACGTAGTGGGTGTGTTTCAAGCGCGCGCACACACACACACACACACACACACACACACACACACACACACACACACAGTGATGTTTATTGAGAGATCTTGAACTTGACACGGCTGAAATGCCAACAATCCATGAATCTCATAAAACCTGATGTAAAGCACAATCAAATGTATTATTTTCGGTGTAAAGATGAAAAATAAAAAATAAGGACAAAAACCAGTTTGCTTTTCTGCGTGTAAATGTGCAGAAACCAAAAAGAAAAAAAAAACAATTGGAGAAACACACAGAGATGATAAAAAAAAAAAAAAAAACAGGAATTACCTTGAAAAAGTATAAATAATAAATAAGAACTGACCTAAAAGTAGGCAAAAAGGCGAATAGAAATAATAGGGAAAAAAAATGCAAGACATCAAAATATCAGTTTGACGAATGAATGAATAGTGTGTGCAGAATTTCAAAGATGGCCGCCCGTTTTTTGTTTAATTTACAACCGACGTCAGGCGCTGTCAGTTTGAGGGCCGGAGCCGCCGGGAGCCTGCGGCTGCTTTGCAAACACGTCACTGGATCACCTGCTAATTACGACTGCTGACAGTTTTATAGGCGAAGAGGTCAAACAAAGAGCCTTTCCCATTTTACCGTGACGCTCCCAAATATTTCGCTTTGAAAATGCGACGGCAAAAACCCAACTGTTCGGCCGCAACTGGTCAGATATTGATATAAAAAGTTGTACGTCTCTCTTCAAGTGCAGAAAATTAGCATCTTCAAGAAAGCCTTACGTCCCTTTTGTTTGTCCGTAAGCGGTTACTAATCTCCACGTTTAGCCAGTCGGCAGGAATTTAGCGGTCAGTTAGCAGTGATGCTAGCCAGGCCTTTTAGCTCCTGGGCTAATGTCAGCTAATTAAAGTTAACGTTAGAGCTTTTACAGCCCAAGTGTTCCTGGTTGTTGTCATTTTTTTTTGACAAAGATTTTTATTTTAGAAGGCTAACACAGCAAAACTTCTGCGCATCGGACCGATGAAATGACCGTGAAATTCTGAGGACGTTCAAATCCGATACCGAGGAAGACGAATTCGACAATTTTAGTGCACAGGAGGAAGACCAAGATAGCAATTAGCTGGAGAAGGACTTTTCCTTACGTTCTTTAATATTAATCTTTTTCATCAGCCTTCTAAGAGGCACTCTTCGGAAAAAAAAGAATTCTTAACATCTTTGTAACATCTATCTGTGTAAATATCTCACATTACAACATGGACACTTGTTCCTTATAGACAAGTGCAGCCTGTATACGTACACATATTTATTTTATTTTTTACTAGTGTGGCTTACATTCAGGTGCGCCCAATAGTCCAGAAATTGCGGTAAATGAAATAATTCTAGTATAATCTCAGTGTTCTGAGACTCTTCTATTATTTTGCAGCAGCATAAAAGTACAATTATTTGATCGAAAACAGCTGATACTGATCAAATGTTTTAACCAAAGCTGCAGTTACGTTAGTTGACCTCTAGGTGGCAGCACTGTGCAGCAGACTTTTTGAACCAGAGTTTAAGAGCCATTCAGGCACATTTAACAATAATTACTCTATCATTAACATTTAATGGCTTGTAATTGCCATTTCAGATAAAATAAATGATGAGATTCTTACGAGTTTTTCCTTTCAAACACATCTCAGCCTTAAAGTTGTCAGATTTGTCATCTTTGCGAAACGCCCTTTTCCATCATCGACCCATTTCTTGTGTTTTCACTCTGTTTACATGATGGAGCTTTTTCTGATCCCATTTTTGTGTGTTGGAAAAACATGACAAATGCCTCTTTCCCCCGGAACAACATGAGCGATGCTGCCCACCCGCATTCTGTACAAGACAAATTTAATTAAGGGTTCGCCCTGATGACAGAGACGACTGGGACTCGGATCTGGTTGCATATTTCTAAACCTTCAATTATTCTGAGTCAGGCTTTGGGTGTCAATTACTAAAAAAATATATGCAAAACTAAAACACAAATGTTGAGGAAGTAGCCCGGCTCCTGCAGCTTCACAAGCTTGCGCCTGTCAAGAAGCTGCAACGGATCATAAAGATTCGTTCAAGTTCATCCCCCCAACTTGCCTGACGGGGAATGAGTGACGGTTGGCATGGTAACGCTTTTGCAATCAAAACTATTATGCTGCCGCAAGCGTTGTGTGTGAGGTCTGGTTGAATTAAAATAGCAGTTTGAAAGTTGTGTCTGGCAGGTCTGAAGACAAATATCACATTCAGCGGCAAATGAGGGGAAAACCCAGAGGAAATGACCCTGAAAAGGTTTTTATAAACGTATATACCTGGGGTTACAAACGCCCCAAATCACGAAAAAAATCGGCCTACGAATACTTTTAGATCCAATTCTTAATCGACCTGCGAGCAAGACTCGTTGCATGAACACACAAACAAAGTCTCGGGCTTTCTTGTAGCATAGCGTGCTACTTTGCAATGTTACTTTGTTCATCATTGTGTTCTCCTGTTATAACGCCTTTTTTCAGTAAGCTAGCTCTCATTGTGGCTCCCAAAAAGTCAAGAATGCTCGTGGGGTTAAAAAGAAGTTAAAATTGTGTCAATCTGATGGGATCTGTGAAATCCTGGAGATCGAAGATACGCTAAAGACAGCTAATTGCTAAAGGGGTGACTATGTTAACAAAGAAAAGGTCTCAAGTCTTAGAAGAAGTAGAAGAGTGATTGCTAGTTTGGATGAATAAAAGACAGCTAGCTGAAGATAGCATTAGCGTTAGCGAGGGTCTCATCGACGAAGAAGGCTTTACTTTTACTGATTTAGTGAAGGAAATGTAGGATGCAGGTGCAGGCGAGAAGAGAATTAAGGTTAGCTTGAGTTCCTGTCTGTTTTGTTTTTTTTTTGCCACAAATAAACCAATTAAAAAGATTCAAAAAGTTTTGGGGGGCTGGAGCATGGATCAATTGGGTTAACATTGGGGAGAAAAAAAAAATGGATGCAGCCGTACTGTACACATACATATAATTATACACACACAATACAAACAATATTAACAAACCTGTGCAGACACAAATACACACACACACACGTAAGCATTGACGTGAACCAGCACCTGCTAGCCTCTATAATCAACAGGTTATATATAGTTTCAATACGGGCTGTTTGGCATGCGTTGCCTGGAGACGCAGCGCTGTTCAGCCCAACGCATGGTGTGTCACATCTGGATTTTTCTACATGATAACATGAGGTTATAAAAAAAATAAAAATAAAAGTATGGGAGAGGGAGAAACATCTGCTGTGTGTCATCACATAACGCACATACATGGGCGTGCACACACACGCACACACAAGTGGGAGTGTCTGCTCACGTATTTGTCTTGTCATGTTATATCATCACTATGTTTTTCTTTCATAGCCTTTCAATGTTGAATTTCAGCAGTTGAATTATTTCACATTGAATAATGAATTACTGTAGTTTATAGATGCGTAAATAATATGTTTAAATTCACTTTTCTTTTACGCTTTATCACAGCTGATAGACAGATAGAGGATCATAAAATACACAATGGTGTGTTTTATTTAATTTCTGATGCTACTCTTAACCTCTTGTAATATTTGGGATATGTTTTGAAAATAAAAAGTATAAAATATATTTGTATGTATTTATTTCTATATTATTTTTGAACAATAAGAAAACTGTACATATAATGTATAGATGACAAATATATCTATATATCATTTTCATATATGTTATGCTTAAATATTATATAATAATAATAATAACAATACATACGATTTGTATAGCGCTTTTCACGGTACACAAAGACGCTTAAATATACATATTTATACAAATATTAAAATATTATACACATATATAGTAAATGTATTATACACACACATATATGCATGTGTATGTGTGCACTCTGCCCTCTATATTTTTCGACATAATTTTTCCATCAAAAAAAAGAAAAAGTATTGAACAGGGAGAAACACCCGTGGTGCGTCATCACATGACTCACACACACACGTACGCACACACACACACACACACACACGTGGGAACGGTCACTCATTTGTTTGTCTTGTTATGTTATGTCATCACTATGCTTTTTTTTTCCATAACCTTTCAATGTTGAATTCGACCATTTGAATTATTTCATCAAAAATAATGAATTATTGTAGTTGATCGATGCATAAATTACATGTTTAAACTCACTTTTTGTTTGCGCTGAACCCCTGCAGAGGGTGAGGCGTGGTTTTCTCGGGTCCGCTGTCAATCACAGGTGTCACCGCGTCATTTACACCTATAGATGGTTTTCTGTCCCCGATTAAGACGCTCATTGTTCAAACGGCGTGTTTATAAATAGCGTCCCTGCTGACAGGCAGCCATGTCGGCGTCTTGCCAGAGGCGCGAGGTCTTGGAGGTCAGGCTGACGTCTGGATAAACATCGTCTGGCAACACTTAAAGCATTTCTGTTTGTAAATGAAGGAGTTCAGGTTATTGCTTGTTCATGTTGATTCAAAGCGGAGCGGGAGAATGCAGTTAACTACCCTTCTTTTTTATACGGTTCGTTTGCATTTGTACGTGTGAGTTCCAGTGTCAGAGCGAAAAGTGAAAAGACACCCCAGGCGGATTTCTTTTGGTTTTGATGTCTTGGCAGCTGTTAGCTGAGCACAGTTCACCTCAGCCTATAGAATGTCATCACGGATTAATGAGGGTCTTAAAATACACACTTGTGGGTTTTATTTCATTTTTGGTGCTACTAACCGACTGTACAATTGGGGATTTTTTTTTGTAAGTTTAAAATATATTTGGGTATTATTTTGGAAAAATAAGAAAAAAAAACTGTATATAGACACATAAGTATGTACATACAGTATACACACACACACACACACACACACACACATATATACCTGACTTATATAAATGCCTTGGAACAAAATTACCAATATTTTTTATTTATACACAAGTCATTGATCTATGTAAATATTTGTGTGTGTGTGTCTACATATATATGTATGCATATGTGTACATAAGAGTGCATACATACACACGTATAGACACATCCACACACATGCACATATTTTATGTCTACATATGTGTGTGTGTGTGTATATGCAACTTAATGTACAACAGAATGTACAAACGATAATGAATGGCTGTCAGTATAGCATGCTGGCATTACCTGAGGCTGTAAGGCTTTTTAATTCCTCTTCCTTCAGCTGAAGGGAATCTTCAAATCTTTGCACTTAAGACCTTAAAACACTCTATAGCCTTAACTTTGACACTTTATAGTTTTATTTGTATTTCTTATTCTCCCCCCATTTTTTTCCTACTATTATTTATTATTGTTACATTCTACTTGAAACTCTGGCACAACAATGTCCTTCGGAATAAATAAAGTTGTTCTTATTCTTGAGGGTTCATCAAAACACACGTTCCTTAAGCTCCTCGTCGCCGTGCACATTTTTCAGTCCGGCTTAAGTGTCATTGCCATGGCGCCCGCTGATGGTCTTGTGACCGCGTCCCTCTACGAGACAGAATGTGGCCCTCCGGCTTTTACATCAAAGAGTAGCAGCTCGAAAAGATGCGTCTGCCTCCCACTAGACGTCCTAAGCTTCATCTCGCTTCACGCCCCTGGACGGCCAGGGTTTGCCCGCAGGAACGAATGCGGCGGAGCTGGTTGGAGGTTGTTTTAATTAAAAATTTCATCTGAAAGCATCTTCGAGGGATGCGTAGCTCCGAGGGACGGGCGTGTGAGGAATCTCTTTCAAAAGAAGCTCGGAGCATCCGCCCTCAAACCGGTCCCTCGGGTCCGTGCGCATTCTTGAATAGAACGGCGCGATGTGATATAAACCGAAGGAGGCTTCGCTTCTGCCATATCCTCCTCCAGGACCGAGAGGCCTGCTAGAATGAAAATGCTGCTGCCTCTGGCGCTCACCGTAGCGCTGCTCCGCTCAGGTAACTCTCCCTCCGCTCACAGCATCCAATCGACAGATCTTTGATGGGCCGCCGGGGTTTGGAAAGGCTGATATTATCACGCGTTAAAATCATAGGATTTCATGGCTGCAAGAATTCAAAATTGCATTTAAAAAAAAATGAGTTATAACTTAGTTTATATTAACTGGGAAAAAAAAAAAAAAAAAAAAAAAATCGGACTTTTGAAAATGAATTGACTTGCGATTCAATCCTGTGTCTTTACATCTTTTTTTTTTTTCCGTCATTAGTCCTTTTAACACTCTCCGTCCGGAAACACTCGGATTTCTGTGAATATGGAGATGAAAAATACTCAGTACTCGCCGTGGACCGGTTGCCAGTCAATCACAGGGTCACGATTACAGAAAGACACTCACTTACTCATTCGGGGCATTTTTTCCCAATTAAAATGCTGCGTTTTTATGGACTGTGGGATGAAAAACCGAAGGAAAACCCACGCAGATACGGGAAGAAGGTGCAAACTCCACACAGAAAGGTCTCCTTGTTGGAATGGTGAGGACGAAGTACTAACCACTGCATCACCAAAAAAATAGAATTAAATTAAGAAAAAAAAAATCCATATATATATATATAAATATATACACACATATACATATATATATGTGTATGTCAGAAGTATTATCAGCAAAAAATACTGTAGTGCTGTATTACTAGAGCATGGCATATTAAAATACTCCAGTATACTTCATGTTTTCCAAAGAAGTAGAGGAGGAAGGGAGAGATTAAACAAATATATAAAAGTTAAAAAAAAAAAAAAAAAACTGCAAAGTGGAAGTAAAAAAAAAAACAAAACAAAACATGTCCTGGTGAAGTAAAATCTCATGCTGGAAGATCATCAATATCAAATATTCAATCAATATCAAATACTGGTAAAGTGCTGTTGAAGTACTGCTGCAGTTGTAGTACGATAATTTCCGGACTACAAGCTGCTACTTTTTTCACACCTTTTGAACAACGATGCGGCTAATTTGCGGATTTTTTTCGGACTAACGAGCTTGACGTCTCCAAAGCATTCAGCCTCGTCACGTCGGACCAATGAAACGACCGAGAAATTCCGAAGCGGTTCGATTCGGACAGCGTAGAAGGCGAATTTCAATGCTTGAGTGGGCAGGAAGAAGACCAAGATAGCAATCAGATGGAGTACCACAAAGCGGGGATAGAAAACAGATGGATGGACTTTTTCTTTATCTATTTATTTATTTCATTGTCTTTTTTTGGTTTGTTTTTCAACATTTTATCTTATTTTATTATGTTATTTATTTTAGTTCTTTTTAGCCGGTGCGGCTTATATTCAGGTGCGCTCAATAGTCCAGATATGACAATTACTGCTGCAGTAGCATTGAAGTTGTGTATGTTTGTTGTGTGGTGTTGCAGCCGCGGCCCTGCAGTGTCAGACCTGCTCCAATGCCGACTGTTCCAGCTCCATGTCCACCACCTGCTTTGCAGAGGCGATGTGCATATTGGCCTCCGGCCGAGGTGAGCCCCTCGCCAACACACACACACACACACACACACTCCTCAGCCCATCCCCGCTACTGCTCCCTGTTAGTTTTTCTTTTCAATTCCACAATTGTTTGAGGGGTAAATGTCAGGGAAATCTATTTATTTTTCCTCCCATCGTCAGATTTTATATTTTACATGCAGTTACTTTTTTAATTTGTCGAAGGGGGGGTGAGAAATTCTACTGATAAATTATTTAGAAAGGTAAATTAATATCTATTTATAGTGGATACATATATATATATATAGTGGATTTCTTGCTCTATTTCCTGGGTTTTTCTTGAATTTATTTTCTTACATTTTTCAAACAAACTTTCAGATCACGTCATTATTATTATTTTTTTCTTCAAATTTACCGTTCAAAAAAAAATAATAAAAAATTCACAGACTTATTGTCCTTCTGCTTCGGCAGTCACAACCTCTGGATCGTCGTCAGAGTTCATCCACAAAGGTTGCGGGACGGCGGCCCTGTGCTCGATGGCGGGCCACCAAACGTACTCCGCAAATCTGGGCAGTATCAGCATGAACACCCTCGCCTTATGCTGTACCACGGACAACTGCAACCAAGGAAACGATTTGTGTAAGTGCCTCCCTCCCGACATATATCAGCATCCACGGTCAACCTAAATCTGATTTTGGCAGACGGAACACACGCTACTTTCCGGAAGTTTTTCCTAAAAGGGTACAAAACTACAGACAGGTAGCCAAAGTCTAAGATGCAAATAAGGCGGTGGCATTGACGGCCCTCCTTTTCCCCTCAGCCTACGTACCCAGTGACGAAAACAACATGAAGTGCCACACCTGCGACCCAAGCGATGCCAACTGCACCGACACCGTCAACTGCAGGGGGTCTGAGACGTCCTGCTTCCGGGCCAGCTGTGAGTCACGGAGCGGGTCGAGTGGGGGGGGGGGGGGGGGATCAGTGAAGTGACGCGCGAGTAACTGGTGTTTCCTGTCCGCAGTGAGAAGCGGCACCTCCGTCCACGGCTGCATTTCTGAGAACCTGTGCGAGGTGGCCTCCACCCATGGCGGCCTCCCGATGATGCAGTCCCTCGGCCGCATCGCCGGCGGCGTCAGCTGCTGCAGTGGCAGCCTGTGTGACCCCAAGACAGTCACGGTCCCGACCACTTTGGCTCCGCCGCCGGTCACCTGTAAACCCTCGTCCGGCACGGCTGGCCGGCCGAGCCGAGTCCTCCTGGGCGGGACGCTCCTGCTGCTGGGAGCCGCCATCTACACCCTGCACTGATTGTAACATCCACCACATGGAGGGGGGATTTCGTCACGGTCTCGTTATTTATTTCTTATTTATTGTCGTTCGGACATCTGTTTGTCGAAATATTGAAGTGAAGTTCGAGTGGATCTGATTAGACGGGGCTGAGCAGCCGTGTGAAAAAAAAACTAATGTTATTTTAATGTAAATAAAAATAAAAAGCTGAATCACCTTTTCTGGTTTAATCATTTTCTCAGTTCTAATATGCTCATATAGAAAGAGCAGGAATGTGGCAACTCAGAAGCAGATGATTTAAAAACTGCAAACGGACCAAACAGAACATCACCAACCCGCCAAAGAACCAGGATCTGACGGAACCCGGACCGAAACCGATCGGACAAGAGCCACAAGCTGGCAACAGAACAGATAAGGCTAAATTATCTGGATTACAAAAAACACACACCTGAATACACACCTACACATACACAATTTTTTTTTTTTCATTTGAATTCTTTCATCAACTCATTTTCCCAGTTTCTTCCAGAGGATTTTTGTTTTCTTTACATGTATTTGGTTTATTTCTGCTTATTTTAATGCATCATTTTCAGGTAATTTACCATATCATGTTGAGGGATATTTTTACTTTTCTACTTAACAATTAAATTTGATTTGTTGGGTTTTCCAGTTTATTTTTCTTTGGATAATTTCTGGACTCGAAACACACACTAAGAGTCCTACAATCTTTTTAAAAATTATGCATTTTTGTTTTTTTGGATCATTTTTACAAAAATGTGGAGCTTCTCCGCACCGCACAGCATCGTGTCACCTCTGATAATTGAAATCAGTTGAATCACAAGAACTCTGACTAGTTAGGTGACAACCAAAAAAGACAAAGATGACAATGATAAAGGCCAGGTGACCCCAACAATGTTCGGGTGACCCCAACAATGTTCGGGTGACCCCGATGAAGGTCAGGTGACCCCAGAAATGTTTGGTTGAACTCCAGCAAATCAAAGGTGACCTCCAACGACCCCCCAAGAGGGTCAGGTGACCCTCCAAAAAGGCAAAGGTGACCCTCATAAAGGTCAGGTGACCGCAGGTGAACCCCCAACATGTCAGGCGTGATTCCCAATGACAGATGATCCCCCCAAAAAAGGCATTAGTGACCCCGAAAATAACATGACAACCCCAATGAAGGTCAAGCTAGCAGAGCATGGGAACTTAGCGGTTAAGAAGTCATGTGACTTCAACGACCCCCCCCACCGTACAAAGTGTGTTTTCACTTTGAGTCACTAAGTCTGAATATCACACCAGAGGAAGTCATAATGCGTCAAATAATGTGATAAACTTAAAACGACAACAACAAAAAAGACGGACATCCATAATACACAACTATAACCACGTCCGGTCACGTGACCGCCGTTATAATTTACCTTTCGGAGCCTCTTCTTCTCCTTTCGGTTTCCAAACTCAAATGCTTCACATGGTTCAGAGTCCCCCCTCTTTCTAATGTCGTTTTAAAAATAAAAACTCCACTTCGTCCCTTCTTCTCCTTCATTTTCTTCCCATTTCCAGTGTAATCCACTTCCGTGGGTCGCGGGCTCCATCACCTCCCACCTGTCCTGCGAACGCCAAATGCGCGTCACGTGACTTCACTTTCCTTTGCTTTGATTGGATAATTGACGGTTTCAAATGAATCCCATTGGTCTAAACATTTTTTTTAAATCGCGTTCTACCGCTCGCTCTGGTCACATGACCGCACGACGTAGATTCTAGTCAGCTGACTTGTAGTCCTTGTAGTTCTGAGCTGCCAGCGAAACGAAAAGTTTTAAAAAAATCCTAAAATGTATTTATTGATATTTAAATATTTGTCAAATAAATATTTAAAACATAAAATCAACCCTTGGAAATAATGCTGCTATTCAAAAAAGCCAGGAAAAAAGAGAATCTTATTATCACATTGAGTTAAGTTAACAAGAGTGAAAAGAATTTGAGGAAAAAAAAAATAGAAAAACACTAACACAAATAAAGTCTGCTATTCTAAAAACCTATCTTGGAAAATCCCAATTAACTCAGCACAGGTTTGTAATCAAGAGTTGTTTTATTACACAAATCTGAAAACTCGAAACGATCCACCTGAACCTCGTTTGGTATCAAAACTAAATTTCAAAATATTTAATCACACAGGTCAAACAGAACGGAGGATGGGGGAGGACGGGAACGTGGAGTCACGATGGGTCCATCCTCCGGTCAAAGCTCCTCCTTCTTCTTCAGGATGATCTGCCGCACCATCTCGGCCACTCGGGGCCGCAGATCCTTCACCGACACCTTGGGGCCCCAGGCGTCCACCACCTTGCCGTTGACGTCGATGAGGTACTTCCAGAAGTTCCAGTCCGGCTCCTTTCCGGACGTTTCTACATGGGGACGGGAGCGTGGCGGCAATCTCAGTAAAGTCAAGACAGAGATAACCCAGACCGGGGAGAACATGGGGACTCCTCCTGAGAGGATTCCTGACCTTCTCCCAGACCGGTTGGAACTCACCGGCGAGATACTTGTAGGCATTGTTGGCCCCGGTCCCCACCACGGCGATCTTGCTGAAGATGGGAAAGGAGGCGCCGTAGACCCGGCGCACGAAGCCGTCGATTTCCTTGTCGCTGCCTGGCTCCTGCTGGCCGAACTGGTTGCAGGGGAACGCCAGCACGTTGAAGTGGAACGGGCCGAAGTCGCGCTGCAGCTGCTGCAGCTCCTTGTAGTGCTCCTCCGTGTAGCCGCACTCGCTCGCCACGTTCACCACCAGGGACACCTGGAGGGGGCAGACCACCGGGGTCCTCACGTCCTCGCCTGCTGGTTGTCATGGAGACCGCCGGCTCGGATGTCCCTGATTTTCCGGTTGCTTGCTGACACTGGCAGCTTGGATTTATAATAATAATAATAATAATAATTTATAATGGATTCATATTTAAAAATATATTGTCTTTTTTACTATATTATTTGCAACTGTTTCAAGGTAATTTTAACGCTTTTTTCACCTTTGTTTTTTTAATTTAATGACCAACTGCCTGCCATTTCAACATTCTAGCAATTTCATCCTGATTTTAATTTTTTTATTCTATTTATTCATGTAATTTCTTTGTTTATATTTTTTTTGACGTAGCACCATCATGGATTCACCGATCGATTTGATACCTGGCTGAGGAGAGGGGGTGACCGTCGAGCCAGAGGCTGTCGCTGATTTTCCGGACACTTCCTATCACGACAACTTGGATTTTCTAAAATGTATTCTCAGGTAGCTTTTTGGCCGTTTTACAGGTTCCTTCATCCATTTCAGAATCAGGATTACTTAATTCAGGGAAATTTCAAAAAAGGGTTAGAAAAGATATGCATCAATGTAAAAAAATATATAAAAACAATCTAAAAATAAAAAAGGTATTGCAATTTTTTACTATTTTATTCATGACTATTTCCAAAAAATTGACTCTTTTTTCCAGGTAATTTATTGACCAACTTCCTGCCACTTCAACATTTTGGCAATTTCCTCCTAATTTTTAATTTTTTATTCTATTTATTCATGTGATTTTTTTGTTTATTTTTATTTTTTTAGATGTCGCACGATCACGGATTCACCGATCGCTCTGATACCTGGCCAAAGAGAGGGGGTGACCGGCGAGCTGGAGGAAGTGAAAAGAGCGCGTGGGCCTCCTCAGGTGGGTGTTAGTGGCCAGGTGAGGGCGGCGTCGCCATAGAAACGGCGTGTTAGTGCAGGTTAGAAGGTTTCGGTGGAGGCTTCATGCGTCAAGGGGAGGGAGGGACTCTGGAAGGAGGGGAGAGCAGAGGAAAGTCAGTGTGTCGGTGCTGCCATCTAGTGGCTTGGAGGGGAACTGCATGCGTCAGAAAGGGGGGGAAATATACTTTTTTTTTAATTTTAGATTATTTTTTTTTTAATCAGATGGGAATCATTTAAGAGGGAGTAATAACAGAAAAACTCTTTAATGAAACTCATCAAATAACTTGTAACCTGACAGACTCTGACTCAGCAGATTGAGGGTCTTGGGGTTCACACCCCCCAATTACAGGCATTATTGTTTTCCACTAACTTAACGATAAATATTTGATCTTGTTAATTGCGATTACATAGCGGGTTTACAGAATTTAGAATGTCAAAAAAAAAGTTTTATTTTGTAAATGGGTGATGACGTCACCATCGCATCTCAAATGACGTTGTGGAATTTGATGTTTCCGGTGGAAAAAAAAATTCAAAACAAACAAAAATTCTCAAATAGAATCCAATTATAAAGGGAATTAATCCCACGTATTTTCGTTGAGACTGCTTAAAAAAAAATTAATAATAAAAAAAGAAGAAACCAAGATGCAGGCTGGAGCTTCAGAGGTGCCACGTCGAAACACGTTGAGCTGCACCTCAACGAAAACAAACAAAAAAATCATGCATCGGTTTAGCGGTGTAAAAAAAACACACACACACACACATCTCCATGCAGCAGCTGCTCTACACCCACGGGAGGTTACCCCAAAGTTCCCCCGTGCAGCGGGGGGACAACTCACCGCTCCCCGGTACTTGTCCAGGGACACCAGCTTCCCGCGGCTGTTCACCACCTTGAAGGTGTAGAAGTCCCGCTGTTTGGCGCCGGCGAGGCCGCAGAGGGCCAGCAGGGCGGTCAGCAGGCCGGGGAGCATCTTCAGCCCGAGTGCCAACGCAGCAGCGGCCGCAAAGGAGGAGGAGGAGCAGGGGGGCGGCTTCTTCTTCGTCTGCTCAAGGCTGGAGCTCTGTCGCCCCCTGCTGGTGGGAGGTGGGCACTGCAGGCAGGTTAACCTGAAGGGGATGGCTTATAAAATATATCTATGTAAATAAATGAAAAATCATATTCAGGATAATCTTTTTTTTATTGATTCTAATCTAAAAAATATGTTTTAAATATATAAAATGTTGAATAGTTTTATCTTTTTTTCAAATCAGCAAGTGCTTTTCCCCCACCTATAATAAGAATAACTTTATTTATCCCGAAGGAAATTGTTGTGCCAGTTTCAAGTAAAATATAATAAATAACAGTAGGAAATTGTATAAACAGTAAAAAAAAAAGGGGGGGAGAATAAGAAATACAAATAAAACTATAAAGTGTTTTAAGGTCTTAAATACAAAGATTTTGAGATTAACCCCAGACTGTCGTTTTAGAAAAGAGTGTGCTATCTAATCTATGATCAAAAAGAAGCTGGATCGTCAAGTGCATTAGTTTTATTTGGACCAACCGACGCCCGTGATGTAGGGGTGTGTGTGGCAGAGGAGGGGGGGGGGAGCACAGTCTGCAAGAGGGCGTGCGGCTGAAGCAGGAAGTGAAGATGGACCTCCATCGCCCGGGGCGACGCCACGAGAACTCGCATCTGGCTCCGGTACGGGCGGAGCTCCTCGTGGCTGCGAAACCTCGGGGCCAGAGCGGGACGGTAACCCGGGAGGAAACGGGCGGCCCGCGGAGGTGGAACGGAGGCGGGATCCGAGCGGCGACCTCGCGATGCCGGCGCCAACCAGCTAGCTGGTCTCGTTCTTGATCAGCGACGGGAGCCTCACGCGGTTCAAGTGTAGCAGGATGTCTCCCTGGTAGCTGCGGTGGTGCGGCCCCTCCGTGGCATAGAGCACGCAGAACCCCGTCGGGCCCCTGGAGGCCGCCTCCTTCCGGCGGGCCGAGGGCGGCGCCGGCGTCTTCCCGACGTCCGCCAGCTTGCCCATCACGGCGTTGGTGCGCTGTATCCGCTGGTTGACCTTCTCCTTCATCTGCTGGTTCCCTAGCTTGCGCTCCTCCAGCATGGCGTGGACGCTCCTGGCGCTCTTGGTCAGCGAGCGGTCCAGGAGCTCCGCCTCCTTCTGCACTTTGGCGTGCCGGGCGATGTCGTCCAGCCTCATCTTCCTGTTGCACTTCTTCACCTCGGCCTGCCTGCGCTCCAGGTCCCGCGGATCCAACGCCTGCCCGCGTCTGATCCAGTGTCGCAGCGGGTCAATCTCCTCCCTCTCCCACTGCCTGACCTCCTCCTCCGCCTGCTTCTTCCTGCGGATTTGCTCCAGGTGATACTCGGCCACCGCCTGGTTGTGGCGCCGGCGTCCGTGCGCTTTCTCCCGCTCCTCGCGCAGGGCGTCCTCCACGTCCTGCTTGATCTTTTTGGCCTCCATGTGATTGTGACGCTTCATGGCCAGGGCCTCCTCCTGCTTGGACTTGATCAGGGCCAGGTTTTCCCGGTGGGTCACTTTGTTGAAGGTGCTGGGCGACACGGGCCGGTCCAGCCTCTTGCGGTCGCTCGCCGCCGCCGCCGGCGCCGGGTCTTGCCTCCGGCGGTAGGCGCTCGACAGCGGGCAGTCCGGCCTCGTGCAGTCGGCGTCGGATTTGGTGAAGATAGCCAGCCACTCCTGGAGCGTCTCCTCCCGGTGGCTGGGGTCCAGCGGCGCCACGTGCCAGCCGATCTCGTGAGCCTCCGTCAGCGGGTGCTTGTACTTCTTGTTGGGCGGCAGCTGGTCGCGGCAGAACATCTCGATGAAGGCCGGACACTCCGGGACCTTCTCGGTGGGCCGGTTGCACAGCGGCTTCTCCGAGATCACGCACATCTTCTTGTTGAACTTCCCTGGGTTGATCTGGAACTTGGTGTTCAGCTTGATGTTGTTGTTCTCGCGGCGGATCACGTCCGTCAGGATGGCGTCGTAGTGGACCGGGTCGATTTCCTTGTTCGATCCCATGTTTGAAAGCAGAGCTGGCGAGAACCCGGTGCGTGTTGAGCTGAAAACCTGCGACCCGACGGGACGGATCCCATTTATAATGTTCACCGCCGCCGGGCAGCACGCCGTCCGCCTGTCCTGAACACAGGCCGCGGCTCACAGCCGTCGCCGGCTGGCCGCGGGCCTGTGTGGCTCGGGGGCTGTGATGCTCTGCCATGTGTGTCGGTCGACATACGGGCGGGAGCGGGCGCGTCGAACACACAGGTTTATTAACCAGCAGCAGAACCCGTTCACAGTGACATCACAGAAGCGTGGATTCGGGTGAGCGACACCACAGTTTCCCCTATGATTGGGCCGGGACGGGGGCGTCTTGGCCCCCCTGTGGTAACAGCTGTACCACATCCCAGACACACACACACACACACACACACACACACGCTCACAGGGGGTACTTCTATTTCCCATTCACAGCTTTGCTTCCCCTTTAGCCCGGCGGCTGTCGTTCACCGCACACCCCGAACATTCACGCTCAGTGAAACCAGATGTCCTCTCCCTTTGTTGCGTTCCTAGCTTCCCCCGTCCTTGGGTTTGTTTATCACAGCTGTCTTCGTACACTAATCTGGGGTTGGAGGCTGCGATCATCACAGCGGGAGGCTATCGTGTGACTATGTGCGGCGGCGGCGCGCCGTCTGGAATATTAGTCGCAAAAGGCCACGTGTGCAAATATGTGCGTGTATGTTAAATATTCATTGTTTACAATTGCAATGAGGGGAAAGGGACAGTAGTCCTCACCTGGCGCCTCGGCGGCGGGTGCGGGACGCTCACTCCTCGGCGTCGCCCTCTTCGCCCGCGTCTTGTGGCGCTGCGACCCGGTCGTCGTCGGTCGGCTCGTTCTCACAGCAGGACGGTCCGTTGTAGTAGCTGCTTGACAAGGGACAATCCTCTCTCTGGCAGTCGGCGTCGTTCCCGCTGAAGATCGCCATCCACTCCTCCAGGGTCTCGTCCCTGCCGCGAGGCTCCGAGGCGGCGGCGTGCCAGCCGATCTCGTGGGCTTCCGTCACCGGCTGCTTGTACTTCTTGTTGGGCGGCAGCTGGTCCCTCTGGAACATCTCGATGAAGTCGGGACACTCCGGGACAATCTCGATGGGCCTGCAGAGGGGCTTCTTCAGCAGAACCAGCTTGCTTTTGTTGAACTTCCTCGGGTTGATCTGGAACGTGGTGTTCAGCCGGAGATTCTTGTTCTCCCGGCAGATGATCTTGGTGAAGATGGCGTCGTAGTGGACCTTGTCTATCTGCTTTTTGGATCCCATGGTTGAGAACCAAGCGCCGGCTCCGGCTAAGGATCCCATTTAAAATTTCCAAGCCGGCTCCCCCGAGCGTCGGGATTCCGCTCCACAGACGTCACAGGCGAGCACACAGTCGCCGCTGCCATCTTTTTGCCGCTTTTCACTGACATTGCCGCTGCGTACGCTCTGACAGGCAGCACCTTTAGGGCTCTGTGATCACATGACGTCGACTCTCCGACGATATTTTAGAAAAGCAGGGCGGCAGAACCCAGACAGAATATGTTACTCCGCCGCCGGGGACCTCTCATGATGACATCACAGATACAGAGCATCCGCGTGGTGACATCACAGCGTGGACGGCGTCGATCAAGCGCTCTCCTGTTCGCAGAATGTAGCATCATAGAGGACAAAGAGAGAAGGGCTAAAATAGTTCATCTAGAACCTGACAGCGGTTGAGTTTCTGGTGGTGGAACCCACAGCGGCTCCAATATGAGGAAATAATAAACATCAAATCAGGCGTTCTTCATCGTCTCACATCTGGGGGATGAAGCCATTTTTCAGAGATCTACTCCACTGGTCGGCGAAGAACGTTCAGGTGTGAACTCTGACTGTTCTCCAATCACAGCTCCACCAGCAGCACCTGCTTCACTCCATATTCACATGTGCTCATGATGGAGGGCCAAGAAAAACATGTATGAAGGTGCCGAGAGAAGAGCTGTGGTGCTGTATGAGGAACTCTGGAGTGGCAGAGACATTACAGTGGTGCAAGACATGTATGCTTGGAGTAAAGAGTGCCTCATGGAATCAGCTCTTAAGCCATTCTCGTTTGCAGACTGAAGGACAGTCTGGCCGATGAGGTTATACCATGAACTATGATGTTTGCAGATGATTTTGTGATCTGCAGCAAGAGCAGGGGGGAAGTGGAGGGAAATCTAGAAAGTTAGAGGTATTCACTTAGAAGGAGAAGGATTGAGGTTTGCCCCCAGAAACCGGAATATATGGTTGTGAATGAGAGGGACTCCAGGTGATGTTACATCTGAAAGTGGAGACAGAGGTGGTGGAGGGATCGTAAAGATCAAAAGTCCAGAGCAGCGGAAAGTATTGAGATGAGGTTAAGAAATGTATATAAGGTTGGATCGGGTGGAGAAAAGTTACAGGTGTGATATACTTGTCTTTGTCTAATTTAAAATGTGACAGCCTCTTTAAAATGTACAAAAATACCACTATGAGTCTGTTTACACCTTCTGGTCTAATACCACCATGTGTTTACATTGTGTTAGCATGTGCTAGCAACCAGCAAACCCAGATTAGCCCAATTGATGCATCCGCTAGCAAAGATTAGCCATTTATTAGCATTAGACCAGCAAACCTCAGTGGACGAGACAGATTACTTTCAAACACTACCCGTTTACTTCTGTGGTATCTTAATCAGTTTTTTTTATTGTTATTCTAGTCATTAAATCCCCCGAAGCGCTCACAAAGAGGCGGGTTTATTTATGCTAATTTTAGGAACAGGTTACTGAACAACATGGCGGCGGTATCTTTGGGACACGGTCGTGATAAATCGGGTTTAAACACGCCCAGACACCGAGGGGAAGAAGTTCTTGACACCGAGCAAGAGAGAGGGACAGTGGCGTACAAACCTCGTCGTGATGGAACTTTGTGGTTCGACGACGTCGTCCTGTCGACCGCTCCTTCGCGGGGTCTCCTCCCCGGTCCGAGAGAGCCCTTCCTCGGACTCTGCTGTTGCCTCCTCGAAATGTTTTAAAACTTCTTCCGCGGCCGCCGTTTGTTGAATCCTCCCAAATTCACTTGTAATTTGGATTTTGGACATTTCCCCCACAGACAACTTTAGTAAAGTGCGAGTCGTTCCTGCAATCCGCTAAGCTAGCTGAACTTAGCTACCGCCAGAAGCTAATCATCGGGCCGCCATCTTTTTTTTTCTTAAAACTTTATTGATCAGTGAACTGTGGCAAGAGGTGGACAAATTAGCCTCTCTATATTAAGAGGCAGTTCTATTTACTCTTACAAAACCTATAGGATGTATTAGATCTTTTTTACTTTTACTACATTGATGCCTAATCCTTCCATATTTACTTTGCTCTTTTTTTTGATATGCCACTGTGACAGGAATTTCCCCTATGGGGATCAATTAAGTTTCTTATCTTATTCACCATCAGGTAAATCGGGGCGGACTATTAAGATTTATCTATCTTTCCTGAATCAAACCAGGGATGTGGTGCGTATTCAGTGTGCCCTCACTTTTCACCTGAGTTACATTCCAAGACCTCACGCGAAAAGTGAATTTCCGCAATGTAGATGTGATGATTATGATTGTATTTACAAAAATTCTAACCCTCAACAAACCTCACTCAACCCTTTACAGACCTCCCGCAAACTGTTATCAACCCACCATCGACTGTATTACACTTCCCACACTCTTATACAGTAAACTCAAAGACACTTTCACAAACTAAATAGCACAAAGTGGACAGTATTCACGCTTACGCGAACAGCAGCGATGGGGACCAGGACATTGTTTGCTGAGCACAACCTACAAGGAGATCAGCTGGTTCTCCCCATGAACCAATCAACATGAGGAAAACAACAACATGCTCCATCAACCAATAGCGTGCCGAGTACAAATCTACTTAGCCAATCATATTCCGTGTGAGATCTCGCGTGGGTACAATGGTCGGAGCGAGAATTCGCAATGCTGGGCAATCTCTGTTTTGCAAAGGAGATCTCATATTTTGTTTGTTTTATAAAGTTAGTTTTAGTTAAATTGTACTATTATTTTTAGTATTCTTTCTTCTTAGGCTAGAATATAGCTGTTTAATCACAAAAAAAAATTGAATACTGCAAAGAAAAAAACGCTAAAGAACGATAAAGCGTGAAGTCGCAAGGGTGCGAAAGCTGAACCGAAGTCCACTATATTTTACTTTAAGATGGTAGCGTGGAGAGCCGCTTCTGTCTGGATTCTCTGCAGGTTCTCCGTCTTCCTCCCGCCGTCCAAAAACAGTTATAGTTCAGTGAAGACAATAAACTGTCAGCAAATGTGATTTGTTGACCTACACGTTAAACCTGGATCTTGTCCGATGAAACACACACACAAACAAGGTCCTGGAACAATCTCCTTTTGCGCGTCAGAGTGATGAAATAATTCCAAACACAAGGCCGTTTCCTTTTTTCTTTATTGTTTTTCCTAATGTTTTGGATTTTTTTTTTCCCTTTTTTCTTTCTATCCCTGCTTTTGGCACTACATAACTGACGGTGACATGTTAGGTTGTCTTTAAAACAAACGTCTATCCAAAGTCTTCATCTTGTGGCAAGCAAAGTATGAATACAGCTAATAAAAATAAAGGTTTACAACTTTTTTTGTGTGTATATGTGTGTGTATGTGTATGTGTATGTGTGTCCTTCGTACTTTACACATAAAATAAAAACACTTTTTTTGGACCCCTTAAAAAACGGGGTATAAAATATTTAACATTTGTATCACAAATCAATGTAATGAGACAAGAAAGAAGAAAACAAACATAAAAACTGTACAAAAATGATAAAATTCATTAAAAAGCCCCATGACCAAATGATGCAGAGAGCACGTCGTTCTGCCTTGTTCTGTTACTGACCGGAAAAACCTAATTGTTCTTTTTTCTTCCTCCTTTGTTTTTAAAAAACGAAAGTAAAAAAAAAAAGAAGAAGAGAAATCGAAGGATGCGAGTTTCACTTCTTCTGCTGGATGAAGTTCAGGTTGACCTGGTGTCTGACGTGGGGGACCAGGGAGAAGTTTGGGCTGGGGTGCACCACCGAGCCTGGCCATGGAGGGAGAGAGGCGGGGGGGGGGAGGGGGTTGTTATTCCAGACAGAGCGTCACTTCCTGCTCGTTTTATTTTACATTATTCAAAATCCCTTTTTTCCCCAAATTGGAAATTCCTTTTTCTTGCATGTTTGGATGGTTTTCTATGTAACACCAACAGTTGCAGGGATAAAACCATCAGCTCCTTTTCTACCGTAACAACTTCCACCGGGGGTTTTGATGTGTTTCGACCAACATGACACCGGGTAAAAGTCACTTTCCCTCCCTGAACCCCGAACTTTCAGACTACCTTGAATTCTTTTGAGTGTGTGTTCCACCCGGCAAATGCAGAACGCTGACTGGTGGAAAACTACTTGCAGCTACAGCGCTTTTGTTTTCAGCGCGGAAAAAAACGGAGCAGGACAGAACAAATGAGGACTGGAGTGTGCCCCCCAAACACACACGCGCACACACACACACACCTCCCATACAGACCGATTTTGCAACTCATGTTTTAAAGCTGCTTTTGTTTGTCTGTAGTTTTACCTATTCATGGTGTTTGTCTCTTATTCTAAAGTTGTGTGTGCTGTTTTGTGTATGCATAGGGACAATAAGGGTTCTTGCTAAAACACTTTACATGTCGCACGAAATCAGAAAAGGGTATATGCTGTAGAGTCGGGGTCTTACCGGGCTGGAAGCCTCCGTTGCCCTGCTGGAGGAAGTTCTGGGGTACCCGGTAGGGCCAGGAGGGAGACAGCGTGTACTGGGGGGTCTTGTTGTGCTCCCACAGCCGCGAGGCCTGGCTCACGCCGACAAACTGGGCGGGAAGGCCGGACTCTGCAGAGATGGTGTGACAAGAAGGGGCGTCAGATAACCCTGCCGCTTTGAAAGGCGGTCTCCAACTCTTGTGACGATCGAATAATTTGAATTATTATCAGGTAACCGACCTTGGTTTTTCACAACCTTTCCAAACTGAACGGACTTTCTTGGCCGACGAGGTAACGGTACCGGAAAAAACAAAGATTATGGTCTGCTGACCGAAAATCCAGATTGTCAGTTTCGCGAGCTGAAAAGACCCTCATGATACGATAAAGGTCTGTTTTTTTTTGTTTAGTTTTTTTTTTCTAATTCCTTACATCCCAACACTTTGTGTGAGTCTTTTTAAATATAATGTTTCACTATCTCCGCTGCGCTGTCCACTTTCTGTTGTGCAAATTGAAATGTCCCCATTGCGGGACAATTAAGGGTGTATTCTATTCTATTATACCCTCAGATTTTAATTGATTTTCTTATATTTTAATATGATTTCTTCCATTGTCCATTCTACTATGTTATGCTGCTGCTGTCAAATAATTTCCCAATCAATGACGTACATCTCATTCTATCCTTTCCTGGAAATGGGACAACTCACTGACCGTTACACACTCCCGCCACACGGGGGCGCTAAAACACGCACGCACACACACAAACAAACACACAAACACACAAACACACGACAACAGAGAAGCGCGTCCACCGTCAGCGGGTCATTACCTGACTTGACCACAGTGCCGTTGGCCATGAGTGAGCCCGCTTGTGCCATGTGGTTGTGCCAGTGGGCGTCCCTGCCCGGCCCCCCGAGGCCCAGCTGCCTCCCCGCCGGCTGGGCGAAGATGATGCTGGGGTCGTTCAGGTTCATGGGGTTGTTGGGGTTCCCCCCGGAGCCCGTGGGGCTCCCCGACGTCGAGTGCAGCGTGAATTTGACGGCTGGCGGGGAGGGGGCGGGCGCGGCGGGCCAGGACGAGGAGGGGACGTGGACCGGGTGATGGGGCTGCCCCTGCGACTGGTGCTGGTGGGACGAGAGCGGGCCGAGCGCGGCGAGCGGCCCCGGGTGGAACTGGGCCGGGTGCGTGGCCGGGAAGCTGAAGAGGGACAGGGGCACCTGCGGATGGGCGGGCTGCTTCGGCGGGCCGGAGGAAGTGTTCTTGTTGTGGGAGGGCTGGGGGGAGCTGGAGGAGCTCTGGGGGACAGCGGCGGGCTGCGGGGAGTAGGGCGGCGTCTGGCGGCTGTCCGACTACCCACGGGAAGAAACGGAGCACCAAGATTTTTCATCTGTTTTTGTTCTCCGGAAACGAAATCTGTCTCTAGAGTGCAGGACGCGGATACTCACGCTCTCCGAGGGGAGCCTGGTCCTCCCGGGACCGTCGGCGGACTGAGGGATGGGGATGGACTGGGAGCTCACCATGGATCGTACCATGTGAGGAGCTGGGTGGGGGGACGACAAGCTACTGTTTAGTGTGAACATGTTTAAAAATCAGGCGTCAGAAAAGGGGTGCTCCTGTGGGGGTACCTGGCGCGCCGGCGCTCCTCTGCTTCAGGTGGCGGTACTCGGGACAGTCCCTGCGCACGTGGCCCGTGTCGCCGCACTGGAAGCATCGCCTGTCTTTGGGCTCGCGCTCCTCCTCTTTCACGTCCTCCTCCTTGTCGTTTTCCTTCTTCTTCATCCTGACGGGAGTGAGGAAGGAGGAGCTTTGAGTGGACTTGACTCGACGGACAGTTAACGGGGGGAAAGAGAAAGAGAAACTGAACATTTGGAGCTCGGCGAGATAGTTTCTGTAAAGGGATGGAGGTCAAATGATAGAGGAACGCAGACGTTTGTTGGACATTGTATCTCAAAACGACCCGACATCGGGATTTCGAATGACCCCCGGACACTCCGGTCGCACCCAACGTTGACCGAACATCAACGTCTGCACTGCGGCGGACGCCGTCTTTGTCTGATGTCTGACCTGTGAAAGCCAAGCCTCGGCTGTCGGAGGCGAACGATCCATTTCCAAGGACTCACAAACGAAAAACGAGTCAACCGACGCGCGGTCCTGATCAGAAAACAGCACCGGAGACCTCCCACCTGCGTCTCTTGGGGCAGTCCTTCATGTAGTGTCCGATCTTCCCGCAGATCCGGCAGCAGCGGTCGTTGGGAGCCAGCTCGCCGTCCGTCAGCACCTTGGAGTCGAAGAAGTAGTCCTGCGGCGGAACAAGACGGAGGCCGTTTCACAGAGCGCCTGGGGAAAAAGGGCTTCGGTAAAAGAACCGGAACGTACCACTTCGGTGCCGGGGATGGGGAAGACAGGGGTTCCGAACAGCTTCCTCCCGTTTATGAAGGCCTTCATGATGAAGTTCGTCACTGGGAGGGAGGAGACGTGTGAAAAAAAAAAAAAAAAAAGGGAGAACGCCAGGCGTCGCTGGATATCCATCGGTTCGACAAACTCACTTTTCCGAGAGACTCCGGCACCCAGATTGTGATTGAGGTCGAAGGGATCTGGAGGGGGAAGCAAGGCTCGGTGAGCGGACAGCGTGGCGTCTGCAACTTTTGAGGCAAAGACAAGTCGGCGGCTCCACCTTCGATGGCGATGCACTTGCTGGTCCACTGCTTCTCGAAGGTGGTGAGGCGCTTCCTCTGGCGGATGCTGATCACGTGCTCCTTGAAGTCGAACTCCTCGGTGTAGAAGCGCAGGAGGCCCAGCCAGAGCTCGCCGACCGACTCCATGTTGGGCTGCCGCTCCGACAGACGCCGGCGCTGGGAGGCGAGACGGGGAGGATTGACAAACGAACCCAAAAAAAAAAAAAAGAAAAAAAAAACAGATTACGGGCTGGAGTCGGAGCAGAGCGACCGGTCTCGGACTGGCGCGGAAGCCAAAAACGGTCACGTGACATCCGACCGTTCACTCTTTCACTCACGCCTTTGTCTTCAATGACAATGACCCTGAACGGGCGCCTCCACAAACTCACTAGATCATCCAGGTCGTCGAAAAAGAAAGCGTTCCAGCCGTCGACGATCCGCTGGGGGACCGTTTTCCCGTCGAAGATCTGGAAACGGCAGAATAAGAGGTAAAGATGGTGCCGGATGGAGGGGGTTGGGGGGCGTCTGCGCCGGGCGGGTACCTCCTGCAGGACGGGGATGATGGGCGGCTGCCTCTGCTGCAGGAAGTAAAGCACCATCAGGATGTAGGCGTAGGAGGAGAGGCTCCCACGGGACGCGTCGCCGATGTCACAGCGCTGGGGGTGCAGAGGACGGTTAGAAGCCGGCAGGAGGGGGGAAAAAAAAAATGTAAAAATCGTTGTCTGCCGCCCACCTTTGCAAAAACCTTCATGGTGTAGCCCAGGAACTGCACGCGGGGGTCCAGGGCGGCGTACGTGGCCAACATCCTGGTGTTGTGCTGCGCCTGCGGGAGCGGTATCGGTCCGAGTCACTCACGGGCGGCGTGCTCTCCCGGGCGGCGGGGAAACAGAGAAAGAGCTGCTCACCAGGGTGTTGTAGAGGCTGATGTCTCCCTCCAGGCCGCTCTGTCTGTGTTCAAACTTCACGATAGGCACTTTAGCAGTGGTGATGGGCAGGATGTTCCTCAGACCTGAGGGAGCCATCAGGTAGCATTTTACTGGCATACACACACACACACACACACACACACACTGAGGATGAGGCGACAATTACCTGTGTGCTTCTTCAGCACTTTGGCAAGGCCTTCAATGATCTCCTTACAGTTCAGCTTCTGTTAGTTCAACATTGGAGAATGTAAATATTCATCCACTCCTGTGTGTGTGTGTGTGTGTGTGTGTGTGTGTGTGTGTGTGCGTCCTTGTACCTCCGCGGTCTCGTGACCCTCCAGCGTCATGCAGATGTCCAGGTCGCTGTCGCGGAAACCGAAGCCGTTCTTGGAGGAGCCGAACAGGCACAGCTGGGCTTTCTCTGCGGCGGGGGGGTTGGGACACAGGAAGTGCTTCTCACTTTCACGAGAGATTTGCGGGAAAGTCGGGGGTTTGAACCGACGCGGACGCGGCTGCTCACCGTTGTACTCTTTCCGGATGAAGCGCTCCAGGCTGGCAAGGATCTGCTCCCTCTTCTGCTGCTCCACGTGAGACGGTGACAGTTCGTCTGCAGGACACACGGGATCTTCACTTTTAAAGACACTAATACACGTGGCATCTTTGCGGAGGCCGATTGTTTTATTTTTGACCGAAACGATTGAATTTGGGGTTGTTTCTGGAGCCCTTTCATGCATGGCTGGTGCAGACGTGGCGTGCAGCGTGGCATCCAGGCCTGACATCCTGGGAATCGTACTTCCCTGCCGCAGGGGCCGCAGAGGTGGCGCCCGCATCTTAGAAACATCCAATGATATATAACGTTGGATTGAAGCGGACGAGAACGAACCGTCCGATTTCGGGTCAGAAGATTTAAAGTCGTAGCAGAGTCATACGAGAGCCGGTTGCCACGGTAGCACGTCAAGCCCCGCCACCAGTTGACAAATTGGGGAATATTCATATGAGCCCCTGAGTGTACTCAGGCCTACGCTCTTCCTGTTTGCTGTTAGTTGCCACGGCGACCCCCGCTGCGGCGATCCGGGAATCGGTGCCTACAGTAGCAGAGCTTGCAGAGGCCGTCCAGGATTTCCCGGAAGCAGTCGTTCATGGGGGGCAGGGGCTTCAGCTCGATCTTCTTGAAATCGTCGGGACACTCGTCCTTCAGGTGGCCGTCCCGCTTGCAGCTGCTGCAGACCACGTTGGGAGGCTGGCGGGGGGAAGAATGTCCGTTAATAAGTGCACGTAAACTCGAAATCAAACAAAAGCGGCGAGAAATCAAGAACCAGAAAGTTCTTTGATTCAGTTGGAGAATGCGCTTAGAAAATATCCTTAAGACGAACACGCATGTGCGGGCGTGAGGGTGACGGCCCTGGGCGCTACCGTGGAGCTTCACCTTCATGTTAAGTTCATGCTAAGCCGAACAGATGGCATGAAAACACGCCAGGCGAGGCTGGACTTACCTTCCCTTCGGTGAAGATCATCTTGTCAAAGATGTAGTGGAGGTCGGGCGACGCCGCGCCGCCCTCCCCGTCCGAGAGCCGCTCCCGCTCCTCCTCGCCGTCCCCCCCTTCCCTGTCGCTGTCCGGCAGGCCGTTGGGGGAGGGGGACGCCTCGGGCGGAGAATCGCCGGGTTTGTCGCCGTCGCTCAGGTCCATGTCCATGAGGCCGGCGTCTAACGTCTTCTCGTCCTTCCCCCCGGGCCGTTCCGAACCGTCCTCCTCGTCGCTCTCCGCCTCGACCTTCGACCCCAGGCTCCGGTCACATGGCTCTCCGTCCTCCTCCTTGGACGCACACGCGGCGTCTTTCTTATCCGCCGCCCTCTTGGCTCTCTGCCGCCCCCCCGTGCCTCGCCGCTGCGGGCAGGCGAAGTACTTATAGGCGGTGCGGAACCGCTCCTGGATGTACTCGAACACCATCTGGCTGTTGAGGCTCCGCGCGACGTTCCTCTTCAAGGCGAACGGGTCTTGGCGGGAGGAGAGGGGAGGGGAGGACGAGGTGGGGCGGAGAAAAAGGAAACGATCAATAACTTAACCGACTAAATCAGCTCTTTGTCACTTTTAATTCCTCTTTTTGGAGAGCGACAACTCCGAATAACTGCCTCCGAGGTCAACCTGTGAATAGCGGTAGTTTTAATCTAAAACATTGGTTTAATTTCAAAGTGGCAACTTCCCGTCTTCGGGAAATAATTACGCGAATTAAATTTGTGGAGTTGCGAAAGAGGATTTTTATTTTCTTTGCGGCATTTAATAAAATGTTTCGTTTCATTTTAAAAAACATTTAGGTGGAGGAAAAGAGACTGACATTTTAAGATAAAACAAATGAACTTTTGAAAATATTCTCGCAACTTTTAAACCGAATGTTCCACAGGCCTCGCCCTCACCTTCGATGGCCAGCCTGCGACGGGGCCAGTTCTTCATCTCCCTGGTGAGGAGCTCCTTCAGGCGGATGCTGATGATGTACTCCTCCAGGGCGAACTCCAGCGTGTAGAAGCGCAGCAGCTCCAGCCACAGCTGGCCCAGCGACACCCCCTTATCCGTGTTGAAGGTCAGGCGGCTCTGCCAGGGAGGGACGGGGTCAAAAAAAAACGCAGAACCACGGGCTGTGTTTTTTTTTTTTAAAGTCTCGCCGCCGTCTTTGACTCACCAGGCCCTCTGTGTAAACACCGTCTTCGAATTTGTGGGGCTCCGGCTTGGGTCGGCCCTCCCCGCGGGCCTCGTTCCGGTTCTCCCCCCGTCCCTCGGCCGAGCTGGCAGGTCTGAGCTCCCAGCGGACATACGTGTCCAGGGAGACGCCGGTGAGGTGGTACTCGTCCACGCGCTTCACGTCGAAGCCCGAGAGCTGAAACGAGAGGGATGAGTTCGGAGAATGAAAACGCGGATCGGACGTCCCGTCACAAAACCGGGTCTCGGAAAGCTGGGCGGGTCAAACACGACCTACCCAGCGGCCCAGATAGACGGGTAGGATGGGCTCCTTCCTCTGCTGTAGGAAGAAGATGACCATGAGGGCGAAGGAGTAGGAGGGGATCCCGCCCTCGGCCTGGCAGTCGATGTGGCACAGCTGGAACCGGAGAAAACGGGAGATTAAGTAAACGTCCGAACAAAGACTTAAGAAAGAAACAGAAAATCTGGCTTATTTTGGCGCCTTTCTGTTGGGTTTGAATGTTATCATAGCTTGAAGAAGCTCAAGAAAACACTCAGGATTTTGGGCGATCTCCCTCCTGCAGATGGAGGTTCCTTCCACGTCACCGTGACGAAAAATTGTATATTTGTAAATACTATAAAGAAATGCAAAGCAAAGCTAGCCAGGAACATTAGCAGAGGATGCTAACACGACGTCACCAGAGCGCATCGACCTGCAAACTATGATTGCAAACTACTTGATATAAAGGAGAACCTTGACTTACCAGTTTAGTGGGTCATTTATGAATAACAATGAATGTATAAATCATCGTAATACATAACAAAAGGGAATGTAAAGAAATTATTATACAATTCCATTAATTTTCCATAGACTGCCTCAGCAGCGGGAGGCACGACCAACTGTTTTTAGCACTCGCAAGTCAAGGTTCCACTACATACAGGGTACATTTTTTTATTTTTTTAAATGAATCACTGACTGCTTCACTTTCAAAAACAGCAAACCAGGTGGGGCCAGCCCATCTCCGGGTCATTTGAAAGGGGCTCCTCTGAGCGCAGCCTCACCCTCGCCCAGTAGCGGAAGGCCAGCACCAGTGGGACCAGCCTGGGCTCCAGCCTGGCCAGGGCCGCCAGGTGATTGGTGGTGAGGCACGCCACGTCGTTGCCCGCGCTCACTTTGCACAACAGGCCGCTGCAGGAGAGCGCACACGCACACACACACGCACACACACACACCAAACCAGTTAACCCCATAAACCTTGTGAGTGAAAACGTCAACCGGTGCTCCTCGCTCTAAAAACAACAAACAACCGCGATCGTCAGTCGCGCTCCTTGTGTGTGCGTAGGGAAAGTCGAGTGAGTTGGCGACAAAATGCGAGGTTATGTAACGGGACTAAAATAAGAGAACGGCGCTACCCTTCTTCTGACGGCGTGAACAGTTTCAGCTCTCGGGTTAAACATGAGAAGCGAGCACGGTCGGGGGAGGAGTGTGGACTGAAAGCAACTAGATGTCTGCGAGGAGACGCTAACAAGAAGGAATGAACGGGGAGCGAAAGAATCGGCGAGGAGGAGGAGGATTGAATTCCGCTCCCGAACCCCTGCTGACCTGCTGACGTCCCGGCAGAAGACGGCGGGAACTTTGGCGTGGAAGTCGGACACCACCTCGGAAAATTCCGCTGCGGAGGAGACGGCGGGAGAAGCACATCTTATCACAAGGCTGAGACAAACACATGAAAACAAATAACACACTCTGGATGTTTTTAAAATGTCAGTTGAAAAGTGTCAGCTATTTAGCACATGGTGCTAGAGGTGTTTGGGTTCAAAAAAGGCGGCTGTTATGAATTTGAAGCGGTATTAACATAATTGTAACCTGAGGAGGCAAACGCTCCAACCAATGTTCCCTCTGAGTTGCGTAACTGCGCAATTGTGCGCTGCTCGCACACTCAGCGCACAAGAAAACCGATCCAGCGCAGCGAGCGCACTGCTAATGATTTAGATGTAGAACATTTTTTTCTGTATAACTTGCTGTGTAACTCTGTGAGTGACAGGTGTCCAGCCAATCATATGATCCGATGCAATTATGCTACGCAGCCAATCACGGCATTGACAGTACTTGCTTTTGGTTGAAATGGCCGTTTAAAACAACTCACGGCTGTTCTTTAGGATCTCAAGCACTTGGATCAGGACCTCCGGTTGGGTCATCTGGGGAGAAAATGGCAAAATTAAAGACATTTTTTGTACACATTCGGGACGACATAGACCTGGGAGATCTTACGGTGGAAGGGAAGGTGATGTCGATGTTGATGTCGCTGGACTTGAAGGCGAAACGTGTGAGACAGGAGCCGTAGAGGCGCAGGGAGCAGGCTGCAGGGGAGGACGGACAACAGGCCGGACACGTAAACAACACCGCATCCACTGAGGGGCGACAAGGGACGTCCGCGAAATACAAAACTCTGACCCGATTCAGTCAGGAGCCGAAGGGATGTCTCACACGGCCCGGGAGTTTAAATAGGGGAAAATCAATAATGTTACATCAATGTTTTCCTGATGTTACTTCTTCATAAAACAACAATTAGCCTTAAAGCCTCTAAGCTCTTTTCCCCAAAATAATTTTACCATTATACATATTTCCCCAAACCAAAAATAGTAAACGAATACCAGTTATACATATAACCTTATTCCTGTGCATAATTAATCCCCAGCTACTCGCTTTCTTTAGTAAAATCTACCGGGGGTTTATGTGCAACTCTTTTGAAAAGTGTTTCAAAAGCGGAAATATAAAAGTTAAAAGGAAAATTAACTGAAAATTGATTCGATGTTGATTAGTAAATTGATTAGGGGGAGGAGGGACGTTCATTTTGAAGGGGATTTTATATATTGAACGCAATTGTTGCGTCCTGAAGGGGGCGCCACATCCCACCTGGCAGCTGCTTCTGGACGATGGCCTCCATCCCGACCACCACGGCCTTCCGCGCGGCGGCCTCTTCCTCCGAGATGCCGTGCTGCCTCGCCGCCTCGGCCACGGCGGCGTCCACGGCCCTCAGCTGGGCGGGGGAGGGGGGCGGCAGGGCCCGCAGCTCGTTCTCCTCCTGCTTCTCCTGAGAGGGAGCACAAGGGTCAGGCTTCCTCACCGCCGCGACCGCCGTCATCGTCACCATCTGGAGGCCCGGGCCCACCCACCATGATGTTCTTCTTGTGTCTCTTCTCCTTGATGTGCTTGTGGGCCCCCTGGACGTTCTCGATGTGCACGGAGCACAGCTTGCACAAGTACTGGTAGTTGGGGTACTCGGGGGACTGCTGTGGAGACAACCGGGGCACAATCGGCCACGTTCATTTCCGGGTTTGAGTTCAGGCCGGCGATCTGTGATTTCAAACCTCTCAGGTAGGTTCCAGGAGTCCTTCTCACCTTGACCAGCCGGTGGATGTAGTCCCTGTAGAGCCGCTCCTCGGCCTGCTGGAGGCCCAGCTGCTGCTCCATCAGGGAGCCCTCATCCGGAACGGGGGAGGCCTCCAGGACTTCGGCTCGCCCGTCTGCCAGCTGTGGATGCGTCGCCGCCGCCGCCGCTCTCACCCCTGCCGCAACACCAGAAACACCGCACGTGTCACGACAATGGGCGGCCGGCGGCGGGTTCCTTCGAGGAGATATTTCTGTCAAACGTAAAAAGAAATATTTAGGGAATCTTTGTTTCAAAAACATCTAGGTTTGTGACCAATGACAGACATGATAGACACAGGACAGATCTGTGAGGGGACTCGAACTGTAAACCTCTAGAATTAGTAGCAGGCTCACAACATGGGATGGGAGTTTGGGGAGCTCCATGATTGGACAGGAAGTTCGGCCAATCAGGTGAAACCAGGAAGTGACACGATAACTTGAGATATACGTCTATCTCTATTTCCACAGTGTAGACGGCATGATTTATGATATTTGTATATATTGAAATGACCTATTTGGGGGGTCTTTCGGGTGTAAATGTGTTGACGTTCCGCAGCAAGGTGATTAAAGGGATCATCCACGCTAAAACGGACCTAAAACGGGTCTGATTTGAAATCCATTTGGAGCCTGAACCCACCGTGAGGCTTCCCCGGGGTGTTGGCGAGAGGGGCGACGCTCTGCTCGGGCTCGAGGAGGACTCTCTCGGGGGTCCGTGCTCCCGCAGGAGGGCTGGGGTCCCTGTGAGCAGAGGGGCTGCTGTCTGTGGACAGAGACCCCCTGGAGTCGGGGGTCTGAGCGGCCAGCTGCTGCTGCTGCTGCTGTTGATATTGCTGTTGCTGCTGCAGACCTCCCGCTCTGGCTTTGGCCTTCTCCCCTGGACTGGTCCTCCCAGAGAGCCTGCCCAGACGGGAGGCGCGTCCTCTCCTCTTGTCCTGGGGTTCCGCCGTGGTTCTACCCGGCCCGCGGCCGGCCTGGTACGGGGTCCCCGCGCCTTGATCATCCCTGGCGACGGGGCTTTCCTTGCCGCGGTGGGCGGGCCGGGTGCCGTCTCTGTGTGCAGGGCCGTCCCTGCTGGACTTGTCGGCGGGCGACGCTTTCGCTCCCCGGGGCTGTGACGGCTTGACGGGTTTGACCAGGTTTCTGGACGCGTCCATCCCTCCGCGCTGCTGCTGGTCACCCTGGTGGACCGGACGCCACTGAGGACGGGCGCCTGAAATCTAGTGTTCAAAACACAAAAAAAGATTTACTGGCGGAGCTGTGGGACCAGATGAATATCCACTGGCTGCGAAAATAAGCAAATTATATTTGCTATTAATTTCTGTATATCAATAAGTATAAAAAAAAAAAACACTAATTGATGCTCACCCATTTACAGAACCAAATAAGTGTATCAACAGGTAAACAGATAAACAAAGAGGTCACTAAAAAGTTAAAATCATGATGTCAAGGGCCCCCTCATCTTTTTAGAGGTTCAAATTATCTTTGCGCACTTTCAAAATATTTTCTTGTCAGTTTGCTGATGAGTTCAGACACCTCTTGTATGTAAATAGAGCCACATGGATAATCCCAAGGTTATTTAGTCAGTATATATTGTTCTGCAATGCATTTAGATAAAAATTAGAATAAAAGAAAAAAAATACACCTAAAGCCATGTGAAGAGCAACCTCTTGAGTTAGCTGCAACGGTTCAACGTCTTCTGCCTTGGCTTTTGTTAGCTCCGTATGTGCTTTTATAAATGCTTAATAAAGTGTATTAAATGAGGCTCTGCTCTGCATGCAGGCTTTTTCTGCAAAAATTTCAAGGGGCTTCGGAACTGTCTTCACTTTTGGTTGCGAAGGAATTCCAAGCAAGTGACATCGTAGCTGTTTGTTTAGTAGGTTGTGGGACTGGTGTGTGACATCCTGGATACAGAGTTTTCTTTCAACAGAAAGTGGACGAGGCATCGATGTTGACATTTTTATTTTATCTTTTGATTCAATAAGGTATTTATAAGTGTCAATAGAATTTCCTACTCATACCGATCCCATTTGATACTTTAAAAGTTGCAAGTATCAGCCGCATAAGGATCGTGACTGATACTATCGAGTCATGTCGAATATATGTTAATACACATATGCATTATAATCAAAATCAAACTTTTTGTTTACAGGTGGTGCCTGAACACCCGGGTGGACTTACAGGGGGTATTGAACAAAAAGTGACTTTGACATCTTCTGTTGATAAACCTTTTTAAAGTGTTGCTCAGAAGGCAGAACAGCACGCTCCATGGAGTTTCACTTGGCGGATTTAATCCCGTTGACTTAGATAGAGATAGAAAAAAGAAGAAGAACCTTAGATCTAATCTCGTCTTTGATCGGAAAGCCCCGCCCGCAAACGTCAGATTTATTTTGCTTTGCTTCCTCAATTAAATGAAATTGCTCAAGATTTCAAGTCACGTCTCTGGCTGAGATGAGATGAGCCTCAAATGTGTGTTTGAGGAGTACACTCAGTGTAATGCTTTATATCTAACGCATTGGAAAAGCAATATAAGGCCATTGTTATTACTCCAGAACAGAGACATTAGCATTGATTACCAACAAATTATTCATGAAGTCAGGGTTATTAAAACTTAAAGAAGCACAGATGTGTAAAACTTGTGTCGTTTAAGAGAATGTAAAAAGAGAAGTCAGAAAACGTGCATTTGATATCAAAGTGGATGTTGAATTTCATTTTGTGCAGGTAAAAGAAGAGAATGGGGAATCTACTTTCATTTTAGTTTTACGTTGTTGTCGATGGTATGACATCGAATTGAAAATTCTTTAGGCTTCAGTTTGGGGAAGAGAATAGAAATCATTTCCAATCAGGAAAAACCTGTTGGCTGAAATATATATTACAATTTTTGTGTGATCATATGGCATCGCTGAGTGCCTTCCTGAAAAGTGCATAGAATTATTTTAAAAATGAAAATGAATTGACAGCAACAACTGACGTGTGAATGTCAATAAACAAAACTGACACACACAGGGTGTGTTTGGAAAACTAGTAAACACAGTGTTTTGTTTTGTTTTCACTTCGTCGAAAAAGTTTCAAGGACGACGTGCAAACTTTTGTAGCTGCGAGCCATTATACAAGTAGCGAAGAAGGGGTAAGAAAAAAAAAACCAAATATGAATAAGTAAAAATAAATCCCATCTAACAGGTGTCTGCTTCCCACCGCCACCCCCGGTCGTCCTCCGAATTTTTCGGCGGGGCTTCCGGACGCGACCGCCGGGAGGCGGGTGGCTTTGACTCGGGGAAAGTGGCGCTGGTGGGCGGTGACTAATTGCTGGAGAGACACCTGTAACGTCCGGTTCTATTTTTTAGCGACAAGTTAGCTTAACTTCCCAAAACATGACGGAAGACCAGCCGCCATGACACAGGACGACCAAGTACGGAGCGAACAACGAATAAATATGTTACTTTCCCGTGTTGTTTTTTTGTGTTTTGTTTTTGTTTTCATTTTTTTTTGTTTCGTGTTGGCTCGCCGGGCGCTCCTCGGCGTACCCGTAAGCTAGCGGCAGCTTAGCCGCGGCGCCCGGTTATCCGGTCCAGCAAGCTAACGGGAAATAAATAACACCGGAGCCCAGTGGCTGAGCGGCGGCAAGTATAACCGCAGACGGGAGCGGAGGCTTTCCGCCCGGGGACTTACTTTCGGGTTCTGGAGTCGGTTACGGTTTACGGTTTAGTCGCGTCCATGGTTCGACTGTGCGCGATGTTTTTCAAATCCCACGGCCCTGGTCAAAACAGCAACCGAAGACGCCATGTTCGTTTGTGCCGCGGTGCATTGTGGGAGCGAGAGGGGCGTGTAGCCGCGGTGCGTTCAGGTGTCCCTCGGACACGAAGCGATCCGACGACTAGTTCTTCTTCCTTTTTTTCTTTTTATTTCTTAATCTCCCCGGTTTTTCACGTCTCCGCCCGATAAAAGTTTGACGTGCACGAATATAATAACGTTAAAAGAAACATTCCCGTCTCCAGCGCCGTCGGATGCGTGGAAAAGTCAAGTTAACTTTCGTCACTTTCGCTTTCGTCTCTGGGAAAAAGAAACCGCAAATATCGCGGGACGTGAACGTCACACGCAGGGACAAAAACACTTGTTTCCCAAGAATCAGAAACGTTTTATTTATTTTCTATTTTAATTTGATTTTATTTGGGCGCTAAAATGTCCCCGTTGACTCCTATCAGCATGAAAGAAATTAAATGCTGCAGTAAGAAAATAACTTTCTCAGAAAAGGTAATTGAAACTAATCCAAGCACTCTGGTGGGCTTTAAAGATTTAATTCCTCAAACCTCCATGGCAGAAGCAACTTTATATTTTAATGCTAAAATACTAAAACAATGGCAAAAAAAGTGACAGATATAAATAACAATGACGAGTTCCAAGCAAAAATATTTTAATTATGAGAAAAATGATGGCGGTGCTGAGGTACTAACAATGTCAGTCTCTTAGAAAGTGATATATTGTAAAAAAAAAAAAAATATATATATATATATATATATATATATACAAAAAAATTTAAAAAAGACTTAGAAGCAGTCATAGTAAATTTTAAAAAGTCAGTCTTGTTTTGTCCATAATTCTTCTCAAATAAACTTGCAGTTACCCGTTCTGTGACTGATTGTGCTCTTCCCCCCGCCACTATTTAAGTTAGTATTAATTTTAACGACTATTGTGCTCAGTTGATTTACTTTAACTTAAAATGGCATGACCAATAATTAATACAAAAACAAAAAGTGTCTAATCTACAAATCTACAAGAAATGCGTCAAAATGAGGGAAAACTCACCTGTAATGAGGCAGAAGTAGTCTGACAGCAGCAAAAATGAGCCCTAAAAAAATCAACGCAAAACGGTAAATTCGATCGTAAATAAGCTTAAATGAAAAAGGTTTTGTGAACATTTGTTTTTCGTGCATGCAAGTTTGCGTTTTCTCCCGCAACTCGGGGCTGCAGAAGCAGGATTTGGCCTCTAGATGGGACGCTTTCCTCGCAGATCCGGAAAAGCCCCACGGGAATCTCGTAGTGTGACGGGTTTATTATTGCGTGTTTTTCACGTGAGATGTCTTAAAAGTTCACCAAGCATGGGGATGATCATAAGATCACCTATTAAAATATCAAATTCACTTTAAAACAAATTCACTGTTTCCAAGCGTGAATTTTTTCTGTTTCTGTTCTGTATATTTATATTTGATATATATTTCTTTTACAGATAACTCACAATTATGTTTCAGTGTGAGATTTCTCCGCTTCTATTCATATAAATTTTACTATCTTGTGTTCTATTCTAAATATGCACATTTGTAAAAGAAAAATAAAAAAAAACAACCCTATTTTCTATTTAGTCCACGATTCCCCTGATAACACGCAATAATTGCAATAATGAAATAAAAAATAAAAAATAAAACGCACGAGTTGACATTTCTTTAAATAATTTGTCATTCTGTTTTGTCTTAAACCTTCCCCCTTTTATTTTGAAGGACCTGGGTGGGCGGGTTCTTTCATTTATTATTTACAACTAGATTTATGAGACACATTCCAGAAACATATTTCAATTTTCTTTCTTTACTTTTTTTGTTCAATCTCTCTCTCTTAGCCGCTCCATTCATTTTAAGACTTTGTGTTTCCTGCAGGCGTGAAAAGGCCCAACCCTAAAAAAGGAATTGCGATGTTTTTTTGTTCCAGAGTTCAGAAAATAAAAGCGGATTAATGACGCGGTTAAATTGCTGCTCAGCTCAACAGACCCTCGCCATTCGAACGCAACTCTGATGAAAACAAGGATTTTGTAATAATGTCTTTATTACCGTCTCCTCCTCCGACCAGTTTTAACTTTTTATACCCATCATCTTTTTTATTTCCTAATTTCTTTTATTCCTAATTTTCATGCCGTTTCTCACTAATATGTTCTTTTATTGCTCTTGCATTGTTCTTGTATTAATGTTATTTTAGTTTTGAACATTTTAAGGTGGTGTCTTTATTAGACATTAAGGTGAAGATCAGGTTCTTGCATCTTTAAAAGCAGGGAAAAAACAAATAATACAATACGTAATTTCTTCAATATGTTTTTCTGATGAAAACATCAGATTATTGAAGAAATGATTCACTGCATGAAGGTGTGTGTTCAGATGTGTGTGTGTGTGTTATTTGCACAGGGATGTTGTTCAGGCTACATGAGTCACAGGCTAACAGCTAATCTCCACCTGTAATCTCGACCAATCTCTAATTCTAATCTCTAATCTCCACTGCTTCTATTATCCTTGATATATATCACAAATGAATATATCTAATACCAATCTCTAATTTAGCAGATTGGTCGTGGGCTGGTCATTTGGTCTCCAGTGGAAAGCCAGATCCTGATCGCCTCGGTAACGGTCGTCCAATGAGGGCCCTGTAATCTCCCGCCCCAGCAGCCGGTTGGCAAACGTCATCCTCAGAGTAAAAAAAAAAAAAACCAAGCAAATAAACATCAAGTTACACACAAATTGAAAATCGAGCGGTGTTAGAGCTTCAAATAAAAGAATGGAGTCCACCCTAAAACCCCTTTTTTAAATTTTATCAAGTTACCAAGAAAGAAGTTGATGCGTTCAAGGGATGTAGGAATTTTCAGCTTCACGTTTTTTGTTTTTTTTTTGTTGTAAAAATGAATCCGTATATTTGAACCAAAGGTGGAAAAAATCTCTTGATTTAAAAAAAAAAAGCATTTCTGGAGTTTGGTGTCAATTTTATAGAAGTTTAACGCGCAACTTGGAAGAGGATGGAGGTGACCTTCATCCGGTCTTGGATGAACACCTTCTTCTTCGTGGGACAGAAACTGCACGCCACCTTCCCACCCTTGGCCCCGCCCCCTTTCCCGGGGGCGCCGCAGAGGCCCGGCCGAAGCCCGCTTTTAATTTCAGCGGAACAGTTAATGAAGAGAAGAGACGTCTCTTAATTAAAATCCCCGTGGCGATAAGGAGGCGGCGGAGATAAGGAGCTCCTCTAATTACGTCCACGCCTGCAGGAGGCGGGAGACGTCTTCTGTGGTGGACCAGCAGGAGCGGGACGGACCTCCAGGAGGAACAGGAGGGGGTTCGTTTTCGCCGCCCTGCTTTCTTCAAGAGACGGATGTGGACAGCTGAGTTAGCGCCGCCGCCGCCACCTCTCTAATTCCCCCTGACGTCAGGATCTTCCTCCCAAATTGATCAGCAGCCCAATTAGAGGTCGGCGGCGGGGATGGGGGCGGAGTCTGAAGGAGCGTCTCGCCGAATCCCGCCAGGCTAATTCTTTTAGCCGGCTGCTAAATCCGGTCGGGGCTCGAGGCCGTAATGGACGTCCGGACGCTCCGAGCACGCCGGATGACGGATGGCTGCTTTTGAGGTTATCGGTGTCTCGTTAACCTTCCGCGTGGCGGCGAAGCGAGGGGTTAAAACGGACAGGCGGGGGAGGGGGGGGGGGGGGGGGGCTTTCCGTCCGCCGCATCCATCAAGCCGCCATGTTTCCGGAATCAACCATCCATCAACCCCCCCCCCACCGCCTCACGTGGCGGCGTTTAGTGTTTTTTATAAATGTGGCGTGGCATTCAGGCGTCCTTGAGGCAGAAGAGGGCGGGGCCTCAATCTGAAGTGAAGAAAAGTCTAGGTTTGAGCTCGGCGTGGGAGGAGGAGCTGCTCCGCAAACAACCGGGAGATTCTGAATGGGTCCAAATATTCACGTCGATTGAACAGAACCATCTTTAATCGGTTCCTGCTTAGTTACATTGTAATTACTGTTACTACACCGTTATTACATTGTAATACCTTTAAATTGTCACTGCTTTTATGATGTCCAATCGGGGTTCTCCGTGTGTGTTCTCTCCATGTTCTCCAACCTGGTTCCTCCAACAATTAGCAGATCCACCGATGACCCTGAAGCTGTAAACAAAAAGGTGAATGGTCAGATGTGTGTGAGTGACAGCTGACGGTCCAGGTTAAACCCCGCCCCCTTGCTCAAATGTCAGCTCCGATCGGCTCTTCCGTCCTCTCCGGTTGTGAATTGAACCGAAACTCAACTCTCGTCTCTTCCAGACTTTCAAAACATTGTCAGCCCGAGCGGCCATATTTGTAGTTCTTCACTTTCCCCCCGCCAGGACAGTCCCGAGCGAGCGAGACGAGGTCTCACTCTGGAGCTTCTTTCCAATGCCGTCAGGCAGGATCAGCAGCGGCGGTCGGGGGGGGCTTTTTTTTTTTTTTTTTCATTTCTCATTTTCATTTTTGCGGGATAAAAAGCTGAGCCGGGGAGGAAACAGACGGGGCGGGGAATAATCCAGGTGAGACCAGAAGGTACACGTGAGCTCGACGGCGGGGAGTCAGGTGACTGCGGGGGATCGGAGGAGGATCCAAAGGTAAAGTTATTTTACCCTTTTGAGCGTCAGGATCTAAAGAGGCTGTTCAAGCAAGAAAATCGGACCTCTGATTCGAATGAATGACCTTCAGCGTGAAGGTCGACGACCCCGGTCAGGCTATTAAAGGAGGGTTGCTGTTGCCCTGGAAACGGGAAGTTCCTCGAGGAAAAAGTAGGTTTAACCGCTGTCGCCGAAATCCAGTGTTTTTTTTAATTTTTAGATCACGCCCGTCCACGCCTCGACCAAACATTTACACTCTTCATTCATTCATTCATTCATTTATTATCTATACTGCTTATAACAGTGAGCGTCGCAAGGAGCTGCAACTGGGCGAAAGGAGGGGTTCAACCCTGATCAATCACACGATCACATGTATGTCGAGACATACAAACATTCACCCTCTCATTTACACATCATATACTCATACCAGTATTCACTCATTCATTAAGTCACCCCATATAGTGAAATACAACCATTCATTCATAAGCAGATCACATGTCATATAGTCATACAAACATTCTCATTCATCCCTTCACACACAGACGTCAATATTCCTTCATTCGCTCATAAAAAGACATACGACCATTCACTCATTCATTTATATAAGACAAAAAATCAGTCATTCATTCCTATACAGACATCAATATTCCTTCATTCACTCATACAGACATACAACCATTCACTCATTCATTCATATAAAACGAAAACTCATTCATTCATTCACATGTCATATAGTCATACAAACATTCACTCAATCATTTATATACGGACATCAATATTCATTCATTCACATGTCATACAGAGAAAATACAGCTATTTACCCTCTCATTCATAGAGACATGCAAACATTCACTCATTCATTCACATGTCATATAGTCACACGACTCATTCATTCATATAAAACAAAAATTCATTCATTCACATGTCGTATACTCATACATTCACTCATTCATTCATATAAAACAAAAACTCATTCAATCATTCATTCATTCGTCATATAGTCATACAAAGATTCACTCATTAATTCACATACAGACATCAATATTCATTCATTCACATGTCATATAGAGAAAATACAGCTATTTACCCTCTCATTCATAGGGAGACATGCAAACATTCACTCATTTATTCACATGTCATATAGTCACACAATTTATTCATTCATATATGACAAACATTTATTTATTCATTCACAGACAAACATACAAATATTCACTCATTCATTCCCATGTCTGGGGCTCCAAAGACCCTTCTGTGGACGGCGGGAGGAGCCAGGAGAACCGGGCTGGAGCTCCAAACAGACCCGTGGGAGAACATCTCCACAGTCCTGTCTGAATAGAACCAGGGGCCTTCTTGTAATTCCCAAGACTTATTGAGTATTGAAATTTTAAAAAAGGCCCTTATGGAGGTGACACGGTTCTAGATGTTTCCGTGTGTTCAAAGGGCCGCAGAAGAAGAAAACCAGACGCAATAATTTAGCACCTTGGTTGCACAGATGGTATTGTGTAAAATATTCAGTTTGAGGGGAACTTGCTCTTGTTGTGGACGTACACAGGGACAGTTCTGGAATGAGCTGTTAGCACGGTTCTGTTTTACCCAGTCTGCGGTTTGCTAGCCTCAGCAAGTTAGCGTTAGCGTGAAACACTAGCTGATGCTAGCGCCGCTATTCGACCGAAAACCGTTTCGACGGTGAATACGCTGATTAGCACCGATGCTATCGGGTGCTGCCTCTTGCAACCTTTAAATGTGAGGGCGGGGCTATGCTAAACGTTAGCTTCCCAGCTATGGCAGGTTTGCTCAGGTTTGAAGCTCGTTTAACAACACATCCTTCAAATCTTCCGCCTTCTTTATCTCCGTGCCCGTTAGCCTCGGGTTCCTCTTGTTGAAATCCGTCTTGCTGAAGCTAATCTTCGTCTATCTCTTCTCCAGGACGTACCTCCATCCTTCTGGACGTTCCTCCACCTTCTCCCTGCTTTTCCTGCTCCTCACAGTGTCGTCTGCAAACAAACATACTTCATGGGGATTCCTGTCTTTTTAACATCAGCCTGTGCATCACCACGGCAACGAGAATGATGGACAGATGAACTCCCACTTTCATCACTTCACACCGATGTACACATGCACATCCAACACACACACACACACACACACACACATACACACACACATCTTACTAATATTGAGTACACATGCAAATCCAACACACACATACACACATCCAACATACAAGCATCCAGTTTATGTGCAAGTCCAACACACACACACACATCTCACTAACATTGAGTACACATGACAATCCAACAAAAACATACACACATGTAATACGCGTGCAAGTTCAACACACATACACACACATTCACATACACACATACATTTTACATACAACTGAGTATGCATATCCAACACATACACACACACACATCCAGGGTACACATATCCAGTACATGTGAAATCCCAACACACACACACATCCTGTACTCACAGACATATTCAAATATTTTGAAAGAACACCCATCCAACACACACACATTCAACATACACACACATCCAGTACACCTGCAAGTTCAACACACATACAGACAGACGCACACAAACACATCTTACTAACATTAAGTACACATGCAAATCCAACACACACATCGAACAAACACACACACACACACACACACGTCCTGTGCTCACAGAAATATTTTGAAAATACTTATCCAATACACACACAGATTCAACATATACAAACACACACACACACACACACACACACACACATCTTACTAATACTGAGTACACATGCAAATCCAGCACACACATACACACATCCAACATACAGACATCAAGTTTGCGTGCAAGTCCAACACACACACACACACGAACACACACACACACATCTCACAAACAGTGAGTACACATGGAAATCAAACACATGCATACACACATCCAGTACACGTGCAAGTTCAACACACATACACAAAACACAACTTACATAAAACTATAAATGCAAATCCAACACACACACATCAAACATACACATATCCAGTGCATGTGCACGTCCAACACACACACACATCCTGTACTCACACACATTCAACATCCACACACATCCAGTGCACGTACAAGTTCAACACACACAACAAACACATCTTACTAACATTAAGTACACATGCAAATCCAACACACACAAATTTAGCTTTAATAAATTTAGCTTTTAAAATGAGCCGAGCGTCTCCGGCGCTTTTATTTTGAAGGAGGTCGTGAACCGCGAGGTCTAAGACGCCCGTCGGCTTCGTGTTTAAACATCAACACTACCGACCTTCATCACCGGAGGACAAACGTCTTCCTCAGATGCACGAGGATGTAGGAAAATAAATAAAATTGAAAAACAATGTCCGGGGAGCCTCCTCCTCCTTTGATTGATCCCCAAAATCAATCAATTATCTCCCTCCGGCCGTTCGGCTCGGCGGAGCCACATTATTCACCGGCTGTCAGGAGAGCCGTCCATGTGTGAGTGTGTGTGTGTGGAGTGTGTACTCCAACGTGTACTCACCATGTAGTCGTTTTGTACTTGAACCAACGGCGGTGCGAGCTGACACGCCGGCGCCGCGACTCCGGGAGAAAAAGGTTAATCAGGACGCCGCCCCCTCCCTCTTCGCCCTCCTCTTCCTCGGGTTCGACAGCGGCCTCGCACGGCGTGGGATATATTTCGGAATATTAATTGCACACTTGGTATGCCGTCGTCATATGGCTTATATTAGTATTCCATCAAGCCAATGGGGTGTGAAAGAGCCAGATGCCGTGTCCTCGGCACGTGTGTGTGTGTGTGTGTGTGTGTGTGTGCACGCCTTGCTTCCTGTCACTTATCAGCATGGCGGCTCGCCACCTCAGCAATCCAATGTTGGCGGCGTACCAGGTGACCCTGGATGCCATGGGAGCTCGGTGTGTTTTCCACACAGGAGAATCCAGACGGGTGTTTCTCGACAGTTGTTGTTGCCATGGCGATACCTGCCCGGTTGGGGGCGCTCCATCTGGCACACATGGTCTGTGGGATGGACGGATGGATGGATGATAGCTGGGTGAGAGAGTGGTTATGCGTGCAGGCACGAGCATGCACACACACACACACACACACACACACACACACACTATACCGTCACTGAGTCCAAGTCCACGTTCAACATACACCCATCCACTGCATACACAGTCCAACACGTACACACACTTTACCTACAAAAGCAAATGCAACACACTCACACATGCAAACACACATCCAGTACATGTGGAAGTCCAACACACATACAAACACACACACACACACACACACACACATATGTCCTGTACTCACAGATATATTCAAATATTTTGAAATTGCACCCATCCAATGCACACACACATTCAACATCTACAAAAACAAACACATCTTATGTACAACTGAGTACACATGCATTTCCAACACACACACATCCAATATACGTCAAGTCTACATGCAAGTCCAACATATAGACACGCAAACACACACACACCTCCTGTATTCACATATATTTGAAAAATTCCATCCATCAATACACACACACACAGAAACACACACACCATCTTGTCCCTTTCCATTGACTATCACCTGACAGGTCACATGATGGGTCACATGACCAGCATCCAACGCAGGTGAAGGAAACATGGGTATGAAACTGTCACAGACTGAAGGTGACTCCTGCGTGATTCAGGCGTTTGTGTGTGTGTGTGTGTGTGGTGGTGGGGTTCCCCACATCCAGGCTGGGGAACAGGGAAAGGATATCAGCAGGAGAACATGCAGTCATCCAGAAATTTTCCTGAATCATCAGTAAGAAGTGTCTGATTTTCTCATTAATTCAACGTTTATGTGATCATTAATTCTGTTTTAGTGGAAAGAAGGAGATTTATGTACGTTGGTTGTGACTTCCCTTCTTGCTGATGTTCCAGGAAAACTTCTGGATGACTGTGTGGGTTCTACCATGTTCTCCTGCTGATATCCTCTTCCACCCATAGTCCAAAAAGTTAATTGAAGGCCCTTAATTGTCTGTAGTTGTGACTAACTAGGTGAACTGTTGGATGATCGACAGCTGACCTATCGAGGATAAGCCCCGCCCATCACCTCGGGGGGCAGCTGTAATTGGCTCCCGCCCCTCATGTGACCAGGACGAGGCTTACAGAGATCAAATTAATGAATATCTGAACACCTTGGACTAAACTAAAGTGCGTGAGTGTGTGTTTATGCATGTGTGTGTGTGTGTGTGTGTCTGACTGCTACAACATGCTGAACAGGAGCCCGACACACAACACACACACACATACACACATGGAAAAATGGTACGTTCCAACCCGAAGTTTAAAAGATATCAGTTAAAAAGTTGCCATAAGGATGAGCAAGATGTGTCAACAGAGCCATTTGACACACACACACACACACACACAGACACACACACACACACGCACACTCAGAGTAATTAGCACTATTGCCGTGGAAACCCTTTCCCCCCCAGGACTGTCCAGGTGGGAGAGTCCCTGCTTGTTCACGCCAGCGGTTTGAAAGAAACGAACTACAACATCAGGAAGTTCCCTCATAGGAACTACACTCTTGGACTACAAATCCCAGGTGTCCCAGCGGGGCGGGGGCGGGGTTTAACCGGAACGGGGCAGCTGTCAATCATCTAAGCATTCACACACAGGGGAGGTGTAGAGTCTTCGGTGGCTGTTTTAGGACGAAGACGGAGAACATGGAGAACCCATGAAGGAGAACATGGCTTCCCCACTCCGAGAGAGGACGGGCAGGAGGACGCAGAGCCGATGTTCAACCTGCCGTGACCCAGAACCCCCCCCCGCAGCAGCTTCCACGCGGCGTCGCGTTCCCTCCTCAAACTCCGGCTCACTTCGGCTTTTCCCATTCCAGAAATTAAGCTCCCGACACAAAGAGCCATTTTTGAAATTAATCTGCGGCGTCTGCGATTAAGGCCGCTGCGCTCCACGCAGCCGAGGATCACCGCCGTCAGGTAAATCCGCATTTGGTGTCACCTGTATCCCGCCCACCCCCACCCCGCACACACACACACACACACGCACAATTATTACGGGATGGAAATGTGTGTTTAAATCTGTATGAATGCTTTTTACGTTCAGAGAGTCGCATTTGCACGTGGAGCTGAAACCGCCGTTTCGACATCTCTATCTTTTATGACCGTTTTATCGATTTAGCTCGTGTTTGGCAGCGTTTACGATCCGCTCAGAAGGAAGTGTCCTCGATGTTCATTCATTCATTCATTGGTCTTTGCCCACCGCTTATCCTGCATTCGGGATTGCAGGGGAGGCTGTCATTGGACCAGAGGATGGGTTCACCCTGCATCCATCACAAGGACACACAGATTCACCCTGTCATTCATGCAGACTTACAACCATTCACTCATTCATTCATATTCACCCTGTCACCCATGTGTCAAATAGCAACAAACAACCTTTCGCTCACTCATTCATACATTCAAACATTCACCCTCTCATTCACGCGTCCTATAGAGACATAAACCATTCATTCCGACAGACATACAATATTCACCCTCTCATTCATAAAGACATACAACCATTCACTCACATGGAAGCATACAACCATCCACTCACTCATTCATGTTATATATAGGTTTACAACATTCACCCTCTCATTTACATAGAAATACAACTATCCACTCACTCATTCACAAGTCATATAAACACTTACAACATTCACACACTCATTCATACATTATATAGAGACATACAACCATTCAATGGTAGAAAAAGTACCATTCACCCTTTCATTCACAAGTCCTACAGAAACATACAACCATTCACCCCGTCAGTCATGTGTCAAATAGCAACAAACAACCTTTCACCCACTCATTCACAGGTCAAATAGAGACAAACAACATTCACCCTGTCATTCCAATAGAGACATACAACCATTCACCCTCTCATTCAGACGTGTCCAGTGAACCTCCAGCATGTGTTTGGCCTGTCGGGGGAAGCCGGAGAACCCCGAGGAACCCTGCGCAGACACGGGGAGAACACGGAGCCTCCAGCGGGAATCCGACCAGCAACCTTCTCGCCGGTTTCCCATCCCGCTAAGGGAATGAATGAGTGAAAAGAGAGGGAGTGGAGACAAGGGAAAGAGGAAGCAGGGTCTCCAGACATCTTCTGTTTCCCTGTCGGGGGAGGCGTGGTCGCCGCGGGCGACAGGTACTCCGATAAATCCCCGGCGAGCGTAAGTCGCGGCCAAAAATCGTAAATCAGCCTTCGTTTTAGGGCTGTTTTGTTGTCGGCGCCATCAACTGAGCGGGCGGAGACGGGCGTCCCTTCGACCTCCAGTCCGACGGAGAGCCTCCACATGCATCCAGACAATTTCATTTCAGCGGAGGGAAATCAATATGGCCGAGTGTCCCGTTTACCTGCGCGACGTCCAGGGAAGAGGTCGGCGGGTTCGTCCTCCATCATCTCGCCGCCGAAGACGCCGGACGGATATGCATCTTTGGAGAAAAGAGAGGGAGAAGACAGAAGAGGGGGATGTGACTTTCTCAAAACTTCAGGTTTGTCGTCTCCACCAATTATCATGCTCGGAGGGGTCAGGGGGCGGGGCTTCAGCCAATCCCTGCTGACCTTGGAGGGAAAGGGGCGGGGTTTAACCTCACCAGGGGTCGCCTGTCAATCACAGACGTCCAACCATTCGCCTTCTCATTCACACCCACGGACGATGTGGTCCTCAATGATATTGACTGTGAGGAGAACCTGGAGAACCCAGGAAGGAGAACATGGAGAACCCAGGCAGGAGAATGAGGATGGAACCCAAGAAGGAGAACATGGAGAGAACCCAGGTTGGAGAACCCAGAAAACAGAGCCTGGAGAACCCAGGCAGGAGATTGTGGATGGAAGAAGAAGAACATGGAGAGAACACAGGAACAAGAACCTGGAAAACCTAGGAAGGAGAACATGTGGAGAGCAAAGAAAGGGGAACATAAGGAGAACTCGAGAAAGAGAACGGAGAGAACCCAGGCATGAGAACATGGATGGAACCCAGGTTGGAGACCCCGGAGAACCCAGGCAGGAGAACATGGAAAGAACCCAGAAAGGAGAGCCTCCACACCTATGGAGGTCTTCGATGAACCCTCTGACTGGACTCCAGGAGGAAGATGGAGAAGCTGGAGAGAACCCAGGAAAAAGAACATGGAGAACGCAGGTAGGAGAGCCTGAAGAACCCAGGCAGGAGAACATGGAGAGAACCCACATCGGATCAACCCAGGAAGGAGAACATTAAGAAACCCCCAGGTGGAAACCAGGAAACCATGGACACCCCACATACGGCGGGAACCCAGGATGGAGAACATTGAGAGAACTTCCAGAACCTCTGCGCTGTTGCAGTTCCACTGTTTGGCCACCGGGGGGCCAAACACTGAATTTCAAGGGTAAATATTTGACCTTAAAATCATAATATCGGGCTCGTGTTGAAGTCGAGTGGAGGAAAAAAAAAAAGAAAGATGGAGAGATATAGCGGAGGAAGAGTCAGACGTCCCGGTTTGTGAGCTGCACCTGAAGGGGCCGCCGAGGATTATGATCTGAGGAGGAGGTGACCTTGATGGTTTTTTAGGAGGGGAATATTTTTTTTTTCCCCCGTCGGGGCCGAAAGCAAGGACGGCAGGTGTGCGGGAGGAGGGGGGGGTCAGACGACTGACAGAGGAGAAGAAGAGGACGAGGAGAAAAAGGCAGAGCGGAGAGCGTCTGTCTGCTCCGGGGTCGGATCTGATTAGAGCGCCGGCGTCCGGAGCCGGGGGGGGGGAATTTTCATCAGGCGGCGCCCGATAAGCCCGAGACGCTCCGAGAGTCTTTGTGATTCGCCGGGATTGGATCGCGGCGGAGGCGGCGTCAATCCCCGCTGATTAACACGGGAATAAAGACGACTCCCGCTTTTCCTTTTTTTTTTCCTTTTTCCTCCATCTCTTTGGTTCTCCTTCACCGCTTCACCTCAGGAAACACAACCTCAACATCTTTCTTGGGGTTTCTCCCACGCCATCCATCAAGAACCCAACGTGATAATTCACGTGCGTTTGAATTGAACGCAAGTGTAAAAGACAATATGTGGGTTGTCCATGTTCTCCTTCCTGGGTTGACCTTTTATGGGTTCTCCATGTTCTCCTTCCTGGGTTGGGCATTTGTGGGTTCTCCTGCATGGGTTCTCCATGTTCTTCTTCATGAGTTGAGCTTTTGTGGGTTCTCCATGCTGTTCTTCCTGGGTTCTCTCCATGCTCTCCATCTTCCCCCTGCAGTCCAGTCAGAAGCTTCACTGAGGACCTCCATGGGTGTGAAAGAGAGGGTGAACGGTTGGATTTCTGTAAATGACAGCTGACCCGTCCAGGCTACTCTCTGCCTCCTGACTCTGTGTCACCTGGGATTGGTGCTCCAGGAATGGATGGATGGATGAACAAATGAACATCACAATATTTTCCACAAAATTACATTTTTTTCTTTAAATTGTGAAACTCAACAGACGTAGGTCTGTTATGGTGAAGACCTCTGGTCAACCGCTGATGGAAACCCAACCAACACGTCAACATCTCCCTGAAACCGCTGTCCTGGAAATAAAAAACACCAACCCTGGCTCATTGTTGCAGTTAGCCGTTAGCCACTAGCAGTTAGCCGTTAGCCACTAGCAGTCTAGCAGTTAGCTTGCCTCCTGCCACGATCTGACTTCTCCCACATTTACAAAAACACTCTAAGACAGCCCCAAAATATGAATTCTTATTTTCTATACTGGCTTTTTCAGAATTTTTCAGAATCTGAGAAATGACAGGAGTTAGCGGTGCTAATTAGCTCTTAAGGCGCGACGTCCTGCAATCGCACCGCGTCGCCTGTTTACCCGGAAACCGGAAGTGGTAGTTTTGTCGTGACGGCCAGCGGCAAAACATCGTCTATCTTGAGGGGCCGTCCTTCTCCCAGGGAAGACAAAGCAGATTCAATTAAGATCCGATCGGCCGGTCTAAGACCAGCCGAGAGTGAACGGGCAGAGGATAGACGTCGTCCCGTCGATCGCGGGTCGATACGCAAATGAGAGATGGGGGATAATAATTAACAATGTTTTTCACCCCCCCACCCCCTTGGGGGAGAATGGTTCATTCCACCGCCATTCACAAAACAGCCTCCATGACTGATCAGGTGGCTTAAAAAGAGGATTTGATTTTTATTTTTGCTGAAGATTGGAGCATCTGCAGGTCATTTTTGTGTTTTTTATGCAAATTAGTAAGTTATTAAATTCAGTGGTGAAAAGTATATAACACTATTTTTTCATTCTAATAAAGATTTTGTTATTAAACTGGTGATGAAAAGTGTTCCCCTTAGAGTCTCATGAAAACCCCGACACCCACACACACACTAGATAAATACAGATATACTAATGCATATATATATATATATATATATATATATATGTGTGTGTGTGTGTGTGTGTGTGTGTATATATATATATATATATATATATATATATATATATATATATATATATATATATATATATACATATACATACGTACACACACTATACATAAATACTGATATACAGAGGAATACACACGCACAGACGTACAATGCACATAAATACAGATATACAGAGGAATACATTAACACACAGGTATACTATACAGACACATAAACTCACACACATTATACATAAATACAGATATAGAGAGGTATATACACACACACACGCACAACTCATATAGAGGTATACATACAAACACTTTACATATATACAGAGGCATGCATGCATACATACACACGCGCGCGCGCACATACACGCACACGCACGCACGCAAATGCACCACGAAAGTCCCTGGGCTGAAACGACATGGACACAGATTATAATCTCAGTCCTAAAAGTTGTGAACAATTACTCGCAGATGATGTCACGGCGGAAATGACGTCAACAAAAGTCACACATTAAAAGTTAAACGTGGTTCAAAAAACGCTGTTTTTGTGTGCAAAACGTTTTTAAAAACAACAACAACAACAACATGGAGATTACAACCGCTGGATTATAATATCTAATGTAATTAATTTATAATTTCCTCCTTTTTCCCCCCGCAATTTTCTGTTGTTTTTGATTAACAAAAAAAAATATTTAAAAAATGATGGACCTACTTTGGTCGCTGTTTCCGGTCCGCGCGTCTTCTGCGGTTCCCGCCCGCTCGGGAGCTCATCGCGGGTGGGGTTGGGGGGGGGGGGGGGGAATCCACGGAGGGTGGGCGTGGGGCGGGGAAGGGGGGGTGGGTTGTAGCGCCTGGCTCTCCGGTTCGGCTCCCGGTCCGGGCACCCCGAGACTCCTGCCTTCAAACAGGGAACAGAAAGAAGCCGTTCATCATCATCTTCATCTTCATCACCTGCATGAACCGTCACTCCTCCATCCACGCTTTACGCGCGTCCTCCCTCCCCTCCGCGCACAATTTCTTCTGTCTTTTTCTTTTTCTTTTAATTTTGAACTTTAATTGAAAATTTCTGAGATGCCCGTGCAAGCGCACCAGCATCCGTCCATTATTTTTGACCGGTGCGTAAAGAATTAAAAAAAAATAATAATACAAAAAAAAAAAGCTGTGCGCCCGGCGGTTCCGCAAACGAGATGTTCCTGTGCAACGCGAGTGCCATCAAGGACTGGAGCTACTTCCTGTCCCAGATCCTGCCTCTGGTGAACCGGAGCACCGCCGGTCTGGTCCGCATCGATGACGCGGACCCGGTGACGAGCGCCGCGGTGGCGGCCGTGGGTGCCAGCGAGCCGCCGCCGACGCAGGACTCCAACCACACGTCGGGGATGGAGCACGTCCTGCAGTACTCCTTCTCCGAGGGTGAGTCGGGCTCTGCGGACTTCCGGGGGCCCCCGAGGGACCCCATGCCGCTGCCCAAGGCGGTGCTGTACCTGCTGATGGCGGCGCTGGTGGTGGTGGCCGTGGCGTATGCCATCGTGGGACACCTGGTCAAAGACGTGGTCAACGACTTAGTGGGTAGGTGACCCCCCCCCCCCCCCCAGTGTGTGTGTGTGTGGGTGTTGGTTTGCACGAGCCTGACGTTGAATTTCAGTGTGAACTCTGACGTTCATTTCTGACGTCAGAGAGTCCAGCATCCGGTGTGTGCAAAAAAAAAAAAAAAAAAAAAAAAAGCCAACATGTTCACTGCAACTCCGGAGGTGACCTCAGGCATGTGGATATGCGTGGTGTGTGTAGGGGGCAGGGTGAAAGAAAGAGTGACAGGTGGAGGGTGTAAGGTGTCAGGCGTGGGGGTTGCACACAAGGGTGCAAGGTGGAGGCAGGAGGGCGGAAGGTGTCCGGACAAAGGTGTAGTCCTCAGTCTGAAAGGTGTCAGTTGCAACATGGATACAGTAATGTGAAAAGTTACAGGAGGAGGTGATGGACACAGGGGTGTAAGGGGTTAGTGATGGTGCAGGGTTTAGGCAGGAGTGTGAAAGGTGTCAGGAACAGTGTGTTGATGTTAGTCCGAAAAGTGTCAGGTGTAGGTAGAAAGTACGAAAAGTGACATGTTTAAGGTGTTGACACAAGGGTGTAGGTGTCAGGGGCAGTAGTGTGTAAAGTGTCAGGAGGAGGGTATGGACACCAGGGTGAAAGGCATCCAGTGATATCGTGGGATGTAGGCAGGAGTTTGAACAATGTCAGGTACACTATGTAGACTTCAGTGTGAAAGGTGTCAGCGGACAAGGTGAAGGGTTCAGATTGTAAGATCTTGTGTGCAAGGGGGAGGCAGGAAAGTGTAGGGTGGAGGAAGGAGTGTGAAAGGTGTCAGGGACAGTGGGTAGGCTTCAGTGTGAAAGGTGTCAGGGACAGTCGGTAGGCTTCAGTGTGAAAGGTGTCAGGGACAGTCGGTAGGCTTCAGTGTGAAAGGCGTCAGGGACAGTCGGTAGGCTTCAGTGTGAAAGGTGTCAGGGACAGTGGGTAGGCTTCAGTGTGAAAGGTGTCAGGGACAATGGGTAGGCTTCAGTGGGAAAGGTGTCAGGGACAGTGGGTAGGCTTCAGTGGGAAAGGCGTCAGGGACAGCGTGGAGGCGGCAGTGTGAAAAGTGTCGAGCGCAGGGTGTTGCCCGAAGGTTCCAAAGTGTCAGGTGGAGGGTATGGACACAAGGGTGAAAGGTGTCAGGTGACATTGTAGGGTGTAGGCAGGAGTTTGAACGATGTAAGGTACACAGTGTAGGCTTCAGTGTGAAAGGTGTCAGGTGTAGATAGAAAGTGTGAAAAGTGACAGGTTCAAGGTGTTGACACAAGGGTGAAGGTAACAGTGGCAGGTGGAGGGAGTAGTGTCATGTGGAGGGCGTAAGCCAAAGGTTGCAAGGTATGGAAGGTATGGACACAAGGGTGAAAGGTGTCAGGTGACATTGTAGGGTGTAGGCAGGAGTTTGAAAGGTGTCAGGGACAGTGTGTAGGCTTTCAGTGTGCAAGGTGGCGGAGGGAGTGTGTAAGGTGTCAGCTGTGGGGTCTAGGCAGCAGTGTGAAAAGTGATGGGTTGAAGGTGACGACACAAGGGTGAAAGGAGTCCAATGATGGTGTAGGGTGTGGGCAGGAGTGTGTCAGGGACAGGGTAGGGGCTGAAGGTTGCAAGGTATCAAGTGGAGGGTATGGACACAAAGTTTTAGGGTGTCAGGTGACAGTGTAGGGTGCAGGAAGGAGTTCGAAAGGTGTCAGGAACAGTGTGTAGGTGTCAATGTGTCAGGTGTTTGGTGCAGGGTGAAGACAAAGATGTAAGGTGACAGGTTCAGGGTATAGGAAGGAGAGTTTCAGGTGTGAGTTGTAGGGTGTAGACAGGAGTGTGAAGGTATGGGCATGCTGGGAAATGCTGTTCCAGACTGGGTATGTGGCTTGAATGCACTCCGTGAAAGACATTAAGGAGAGGGTCTGGTTTTTTAACTTTTGGATTGTGAGAAGAAGAAGGAGATCCTGAAGAGAACCCAGGCAGGAGAACACGGAGAAAACCCAGTTCTCCACCAGATAACATTCTTGCTATCATTATTAGCTTTACTTTACCATCAGGTATGTTTTGTGAGGAGCAGCTCGACATGGGAACACGAAGGTTCTCCTCCGACTTCTTGCTCCTCCTTCTCCTTCTATCGCTTCTGAAGTAACCATGGCAACATAGAACCACAACATAGAAGCTCCTCTTGTCGTATTAAAAATATCAGGGCTGCTTCGTCATCCAACCTTCATCGTCCTCCTCCTCTTCCTCACCCCGTCCACCCCGGTTGGTCCTCCTGGGTTCCACTCACGCTCGTCTTGTTTCCCCGCAGGCGGCGGCCGCTCGATGGTGGCTGAAGGTGATGAAGGAGGAGGAAGAGGAGGAACGACTGAGCCAGGTAAGTAGAAAACAAGAAAGCAAAAGGTCACAGGGGTCGGAGCCCGGAGCTCTTAGATTTGATGGCAGGGACACAATGACAGCTGGACCCTCCACACACACACACACACACACACACACATACGCTCTCCAAGGGTGTGAGAGGTGTAAATGCATTGCATCTGCCGGTGTGTGTGATGCCTTGCACCCACCCACATGTCAACATGGGGGTCCGGCTATTGGAAATGATGTGATAAAGGAGAAAGCGTCCAGACAGGAGGAGGAGGAGGAGGAGGTCTTGTCGGTAGACCTTCTGCTCCTCTATCACTCCTGAGGAATCCTGTTCCGCCCGCTATCACTTCCTCACACTCCAGACCGTCGGCCCTAATCTGACAGCGGCGTGATGGATGTGTCCCACTTCCAGCGGGAGCCCTCACGTGGCTCCGCCTTCCGGACCGAGACACCGGAGCGCCTTTGGGTTTTTTTTTTTTTGTTTTTTTTTTTGCACTCTGTTTTTTTTTTTTTTTCCCCCAGTGGAGGCTGTGGATTTACAGCCGGCGCTAATCGAAAGAATTAATTACTCAGATAAGAAATAGCATTGAATCATCATTAAATATTAATTACTGATCCTGGTTGTGATTGGGGGGCAAGAGGCGGAGCTTAAACTGGACCGGCCACCTGTCAATCACAGGGCAACATTTCGAGAATTAAAACCGTTCATGAAGTCACTCATTTACACATCCTTTGGAGACACGCAAACATTCACTCTCTCATTCATAGAGACCAACAACCATTCATTCACTCATTCACACAAATTATAGACGTGAGGACATTCACTCTGTCATATAGACACAACTAGTCACTCACTTATTCACATGTTATTCAGATACATACACCCGTTCATTCACACGTCATATAGAAATATAACTATTCATCCACATAAAATATAGAGATACAACTATTCATTCATTCACGCATCATATAGAAACATACAACTTTTCATTCATTCACACTCAACCATTCATTCATTCACACAGTATATAGACATACAACCATTCAGTGTCCCGTTCACAAAACTTATATCAATTTATTCTCTCATTTATACGTCACAAACAGACATGGCCATTCACTCAGTCATATAGAGACAAGTATTCAGTCATGCATTCACACGTCAAACTGCTTATAACCATTTATTAGTTCATCCATTCACACATCATATGGAGAAAACACCTATTCATTCATTCACACATTATATAAAACACACAACTATTCTTTTATTCATTCACACATCAAATAGACATAAACAACTATTCATTCATTCACTCAGTATATAGACATACAATCATTCAGTGTCTTGTTCACAAAACCTATATCAATTTATTCACTCATATATATATGTCACAAACAGACATGGCTGTTCACTCAGTCATATAGAGACAAGTATTCACTCACGCATTCACATGTCAAACTGCTTATAACCATTTATCAATTCATCCATTCACACATCATGCAGAGAAAACACCTATTCATTCATTCACACATTATATAAAACATACAACTATTCACTCATTCACACAACATGTAAAGACATAGGACTCATTCATTCATTCACTCATCATAGAGACACAACTATTCACTCAGTCATTCACACAACCTAAAGAGAAATATAATAATGATAATAATAATAATACATAGGATTTGTATTGCCCTTTTCATGGTACTCAAAGAGGCTTTACAAGTGAAAGACAGAAGACACGGAACATACACACAATTTTTATAGGTGTGGTAAGTGGTTTGGAAGAGGTATAAATATAACAATTCATTCATTCATATTGTGACAGACTAGCATTCACTCTCTCATTCAATCCCGTGGACAAGGTTTGGGGCTTTTCCACGACTTCAATCAACCTACTGACCGCCTGTCTACATAAATTACGGTAGGGACGGTTTGACCCGTGTGAACTGTCCTCAGGTTGGCCGCTTGGCTCTGGACGCCACAAACCCGAGACCAACTGCGTCACCGGCGAGCGTGATGATCGTCCCCGGCTGGTGGAAATGAGCTTCATATCGCTGAATCACGCCGCCTGCCTGACCGACGGCCGAGGCGAGGAGATGGTGGTCACCGTGGACGAGACGCTGCAGCTCCGAGCCCGGCCTCCGGACGCCCTCTCCGGGACCTAAACCCCCCCCCCCACACATCCTTTGCCCGCCCTCCGGGACGGACGTTCATCCTGAGGTTTGCGTGCACGCGTGGGCCGACACGTCTTTTTCATGAAGCTCTCGATGCCTGGACGCAGGAGACGGCAGCGGCGGACATTTTTTTTTTTTTTCTTGGACGCATAAAGAAAATTGTCACGCCGTGTTATATTTGCCCGAAGCCCCCCGCCCCCCCGTGAAGCTATTATTGCTAAAAAAAAAAAAAAAAAAAAAAAAAACCTCAGCGAGCGCAAGGGGCGCTGACGTCCGTCATTGTTGGTTTTACATTAAAATATACACAAACAAGCAGAAAAATGGCCGCCTTGAAAAAGGTAAGAAAACATAACTGTTAGCATGAAGCCTAAATCGCACTGAATATCCTCAGCGTCATTTGGGATTTAAAAAAAAGAGTGATTTAATCAATCGATCAATCAGAAATGGGATACATTTGATACAGTTTTTATTTTGGATTTCTTTGTTTATTTGCCTTTTGTTTGGTTGGTTGTTTTTTTTTTTTTTTTGTCGCTAATTTGTGCAGAACCTTCATCAGATCATCACTACATTTGTCGCCAGTTCATCACTTTATTTCACCAGTTCTTCCCTTCGTTCATTCACCATTACATCATTACATTAGTTCACCAGTTCATCAGCTCACTAGTTCATCAATTTGTCAGCTAACCAGTTCATCACTTTATTTCACCAGCTCATCCCTTCATTAGTTCACCAGTTCATCAGCTCATCAGTTCATTAATTCGTTAGTTAACCAGTTCATCACTTATTTCACCAGTTCATCACTACCTCAGTTAACCAGTTCATTAATTAACCAGTTCATCCCTTCATTCATTCACCAGTACATTGCTTCATTAGTTCACCAGTTCATCAATTCACTAGCTAACCAGTTCTCCACTTTGTTATTTCACCAGTTCATCACTTCATTTGCTCACCATTTCATCACTACTTTAATTCAGCATCTCATTTGCTCACCAATTCATCATTTCATTAGTTCACCAGTTCATTAGAAAACCAGTTCATCAATTCATTGGTTAACCAGTTCACCACTTCATCAGTTGGTCTTCCCAGCCACATTGTGCTCGAATTAAAAGCGGTCGCTTTGAATGAGTGACCATGAAATGACCAAAGAAGAAGAAGAAGGTAGTTTATCATCCTGCTGGGGGGGTCAACTCATTGACTTGAACCTCATTGGTTAGATTTACAAATGGTATCCAAGGCAACGCTATTCCATGTGATTTTGATCTAAGATCAACGGGTGCGACGCAATCAGTGGCGGTAGCTCTGCGCTCGCCGCCAACTTTAGCACTTGGGGGTTTGGGGGGGAGGTCATAGGACACCGATGGATCCTCGTGTTCCCATGGCAACGCTTCGACCCTCAAACGGTGTCATGCTGGTCACCTTTAAGACCTACGACTGTTACTGCCCTTCGGTGGTCCGTTGACAGTTACATTTGGGAAACTTTGAAAACATTTATTGTTTATGTTGGTCATAAATAAGTAATAATGATACCTATATATATGTAATAACATGATAATAACAGTGTATTTACAGTGTGTGTGTGCATGTGTACGGTTTTTGTTTTTTTAATTTGGACACGCACAAACTCATCTATTCATCTATGATGACTTTATTTCTGATGATAATGACAAAGCGGGGTAACTGTTTGTTCACGGCAAAAATAATGATTTTAATTATTTTAATGGGAAGCCTTCAAACAGAGAAGCAAAAAAAGTCATAATTGTTTCATTGGTAAATTATCAAAATCAGTATAATTATCATTTCACAAATAGTTGTATGGAATAATCTTTCATTGTTTGTTAACAGTGAAAGTGCAGTTAGCCAATTAGATGTTTACTGTCATTTTAACAGTTTGCTACGGATAACTATACTGTAATGTACGGCATTTCAGTTTGGGCTTTAATATGATGGATATTTATATTTAAACTTTTTAATTTACTTGTTTTTTGGGGGGGGGGAGGGGGGTTGGGGTCACCTTTTACTGAAGCTTCTCAGTTAATATTCAATGTTGTTTCTTCCCGGTGTCTTTGTTTACCTTTGATTACCTCACTGTCTCTAAGGGCTAACGTAGCACTGCTAGCGGGAGGGATGGGCGACGAACCACGAGCTGCACACCTGTAGGATATTTATTAACCGACGGGGGGGGGAATCATGAGCTACACGATCGTTCGAAGCGACTAAAAGCACCTGAATGCATCGCGAGAGCCCCAGTTAGACAAGACAAGCGGCTGTTAGCATAGCTATCTGCTCTCCTTCCATTAGCGTAGTTCAGTTTAGCTTCATCATAACTCTGAATAGTGGGGTAAAGCTATCTTGTGGTGTGTCCTCGGATTTACGCCATGCTGTGATCGCCGGAGAGAGGGGGTGGGGGGTGGACAAAAAAAACAACGGGGCTTCAAATCAACCACAGAGAGCAAAAACATGTTTCGCACCAGAAATAAGTGTTGTTTTGTGCACTTTTGTTTACTTTAAAAATCAAACGTCTGTACGTGAGTCGGTTTGTTTGACGCAAGTGAAGCCGTTTCACACCAGGTTTCCGAGGGACGACACCAACCACTAATAATTACACAGTTCTGATTTGATCACAAAGGTGATGCTAACACTGGCAGCTAGCACCGCTCTGTGAATGACAGCAAGTGGATAGAGGCAAAATTAGCATCTTCCTTGACTGCGCTCATGCCAAATTCCTAATACTTTTTAGAGGACAGTCCCGCCCTCAAACACACACACCCACACACACACACACACACACACACACACACTTCAGAAACAGAATGTTAAGGTGAACAATACCTCGTTAGTTGATGCGAAAATTTGCGACCATTCCTGCTTCTTGAATGTAAGCATGAGGTTATCGGCTACATTAGCGACTTCGAGTCATGCCGTTGCTCAGTGATCCTGTCTGTTGATGATGGTTTCTCTTAACAAAACAGAACATTCTCATATGTTTTGCATAGCAAGCTAACCACCAGCTTATGTTAGCCATCCACCACAGGAGGCGTCTTTGGGGCTAACATTAACTACGCAATCAACACCTAGTTGATGCTACTTAAATGGCTATCCCCTTTCTTCTGGACCTCAGCAAGTGGCTACCAGCTAGCTTAGCATCTCCATGACATCCAGAGTCGACATTTAAGAAGTTTCATGCAGCTTTTCTCCCAGAGGAACATAAGCTGAAACAAATCCTGGTAGGAAACGGCTTCAAGGTTGTACGTGAAGTTTCTGCGGCTTCAGTTCAGCATCTTCGGTTTGTCAGCTTTATCAAACACTTGCTCTGTATCAAACAAGAAAAGTCACCCAACCGAAAAATTTGTGTTTGGTTGGTTTTATTCGGGATTAAACAGTACTTGACTGTTCTAGAAATTTCCATGTGGTGAAAGCTTGAACCTGCAAATGTTTCCTCTGGGGTCATCTAATAAATACTTGTGCCGTAAGACGTTCTCGTTCGGCGCTCTTTGATTTTGTCCAAGCATTCGGGGGAGAAAAGATGCTCCCCGAATATGTAAACACCGACATAATTATTATTACTTTCTCATGATTATTAAAGGGGATTAAATGTGTCTCGGGTTCATTTGACGGCTCCGTGAATCCCGACCGTCGTCTCGGCCCAAAGTGCCACGCCGTTTCGGACGGCGTCCAGATCATTAGCCTCCCTCCCGACCTTCCTGTCAGCTCGACCCGCCGTTAAAGAAGTGCACGGCCTGGCAGCTAATGAAAGGGCAGCGAGGACGGCCGGCAGCCCCGCCCACCCAGGTGACCATCTGTTTCCAACCCCCTCCCCACCCCCCTTCCACCCCAAAAAATAAAAAAAAAATCATTCAGCACGACCTCTTTTCACCTCGGCAGCTTGGCTCCTCCGGGAGCTGACACCGTCTGAGGAGGGGTTTGTCACGGGTAACAATAATAACACTAGACACACCAATGGACTGGACTCGACACACACTCACACACAGTCTGATCAGAAAGCAAAACAAGTCGAAGCCAATATTACAAGTTTTTCTCAAAAGAGCAGCAGGCACACATGGGTGTCAACCAAAGAAAGACAGGAAGTAGGTAGTGCCGTAGACATACTGCCAAAATAAAACAGGAAGTCTGGTAAGAAAAGAAGGGAATGGGTGACATAAACTGAGGTGGCTGCAGGAAATGGATTGCAAAAGTGCAGATGACAGGCTGCTTTTGAAATAAAACAAGGAAGTAGTCGCCACAGGAGAAACCCTTTCAAAGTAAAACAGGAAGTCGGAAGGGAATCGATGACACAACAGATCCAAGAAATAAGTCATCACATAAGTGCAGATGACACACTTAGGCAACCCTTACAAAATAAAACAAGGAAGTAGCTGCCACAACAGAAACCCTTTCAAAGTAAAACAGGAAGTCAGGCTATAACGGAAAACACAACCAAGGGAGGACACAGGAAATGGATTGACTAATAAAACATCACTTCACAGGAGATGACACTCTTAGGCAACCTTTGCAAAATTAAGGAAGGAAGTAGCCGCCACAACAGAAACCCTTTCAAAGTAAAACAGGAAGTCGTAAGGGAATAGACGACGCAACTACGGATTGACGCACAAAACAGATCCAGAAAATAAAACATCACAACACTCTATATGACACACTTAGGCAACGTTTACAAAATAAAGCAAGGAAGTAGGAGCCACAACAGAAACCCTTTCAAAGTAAAACAGGAAGTGACACTGAAACTGAATGAAATCAAACTTAAATATTGAAAAGTCCAAAAGAGACTCAAGGGTGGCGATAGAGCCACACATATACAATCCAAACTTCATTACATATATTTTACAAAGAGAAAATGTTGATTTCTAGCTATATATTTCTAACTATATAATTATATAAAACGTAAACATATGTAACTTATGGATCAACAAGCAGAAACATTTATAGTTTTAGAATTCCTCTAGAAATAAGTCAGAAATGAAGTGCTGACTTTTGAAGACCAGGAAAGACCCAATGGAGTAACAATTGTCCATTTAAAGAAATTAAATAAATCGAGGATAAATTCACCTAAAGATATCAAGTTAAAGCAGTAATAATTATTAAAAAATGAATCCTATTGATATGCCTGACCAGTGACAGCAGGGATATTGAGTCTTAATTATCATAAAAATATGATCAAGAATAAGAAAACCACTTTTGAACAGCGTTTGTGGAAGAACGAGAGCGCCTTCAAGCGGCCAGAGGCTGGAACACATTCTGGAAAAATTGATTTTGAAATGATCAGATCACTGAAATAACTGACATTTAACAATAACCCAGTCAGACATGATCTGAGGGAGAGGAAGAAATAGCTTAAGAATAAAGAAAAAAAAGAAAAAAATGATATATATATTTAACCTGAGGGTGAGGAAGGTTGAACATGGACTAGATTTAATTGGGCCGCTGTGCTTTCTTGCTCCTGAGCCTATTTGGTTTGGATCCGTTCTCTGTTCTCTGTAAACCCATAATCTGCGGGTCGATAATCTCTTTTTACGGCCAGATAACCCTCTAATCTACTTTAGCTTTTAGCTTTGGCCCGATGCTTCAAATGGATTCATTTATGTGCTTTGCCTACGATTTTTTTTTTTTTTTGAGGAATCTAATGTCAATTTAAAAAAATATAAAAGGGGTCTCTTCTTTCAGCGTGGCCTTTCCTCCACTGATCGTTATACATCTATACTTTTTAATGAGCTTGCGGAATAAAGTGGTTTTCTGGGATGATTTTTTTTTCTCAATAAAACCGGCAATTACGCTTTTTTGAGCAAAAATCTGAAAATCATTTGATGTCTTGCACAAAAAAACAAACAAACTTGTGTTTCTTTGAGCACATTTATGGGTACATCTAAAGTTTCCTGACATGATATTGTTCTACAGGATTGGACAATTTATTATAAATAGGTATATTTTTACTTTTTATCGTCCTCCTTGCTCTTGAGAGCTTTTGAAAACTCGTGCATCGCTTTATTTATCAACTTTATGTATCCCAAAGGGGCAATTGGCGGCACCTGGGGTAGCAGCATCAAATTATGATCAGTAATATAAAGTATAATGAATTACTGTGCAGAATTGTACACATTTTGTTAAGAGACTGTGAGGCTCTGCAATTATATAATAAATATATCACGAATTTTGGACGGCTCTGGGGACAAAGGTTGCTCTTTTCTTAGGGGTTTTTCTTCGGAGTCTGCAACCTGAGGGGAGCCACTCGTAGGCCGGGATCATCACTGGTGATGTGAGAAGAAGTTTAAAACATGCCTTTGCAGATACAAGCAGATGCAAAGGAATTAATATTCCTAAATCCCCCAAATCAAACATACTTTCACACACCTTAAATGTGCTCGGGCAATTCTGCAGTCAGACCACAGAGTGTCGCTGTATCCCGCACACCGGATATTTTCTGTTATTTTTTTTTTTTATGTCTTCCATCCCTTACCAAATAACGAGAACGTAAAGAAGCGAAGCCTAAACTTTGTTTATTATTATTATTATTATTTGAAATAATTTCATTTGAACGTTGATGTTCAGTTTGTTAAAGTATTTGTTAAAGGCTGTCTAAATGTAGATGTCCATAAAGGGAAAATGAGGATTTAAATGAGATTAAAAATTTACATTTTCTCGATGCAAGTGCAAACAATAAACCGAATAGTATAGCTACAGATACGAGCTTAATCTTGATTTTGATATTTCCTGCTATCAAATTATCCCTTTTTTAAATATAAAGGCATTATCTTTAAGTGAATGAAGTTATTTTGTGGGACATTTCCCCCCCCCCAAAATATTATCAGTAGTATTACAACTGTAAATTTAATAGTAATAATCATGTATTAACATAAATAAGTCACCAATCATACTTTGTTCATTTTTTAAGCGTCTAATAAATGAAAATCTAAATCATTGTCTGGCTAATCGTGATCTGTGCGCCGTCCAAAATCCCTTGGAAGTCGCGACCCCCGCGTTGCCATAGTGACGGCCGGTTAGCTGAGGGACGCCTCAAGCTTCCTCTGATAGGCCAGATCTGGGTGTCACTCGGGCTCTCTTTCTCACTGTGATTGGTCATACCCGGTGTCGTTTCTATATAACGCACTCCGATTGGCTAGATATCACCTCGAGGTCCCGCCTCTGTGAATAAGCCTTTGCAGCTGCACACTATCTGGAAGAGCGAACAGAGAAGGAGGAGGAGGAGGTCTGCCAGCGTAAAGAGTTGAAACGCTACCGTTTTCAAAGTTTTCTCTCTCCGTACTTTCCAATTTCCCCCTCACCCGCGTTTATTCGTAAGAGAGACGGCGAAATGTAGGGCCCAAACCCCGCCGCGGGTGTTGTTGCTTCACGATGGAGGAACCTGCGACGAGGCAAGTGGTTCGAAACCCAAAGCTAGCCCGCCGCCCGGGAGAGATGTTGTCGGCGCTAAGAAGCTTTTTCTTGCTAATAGCGGTTTTTTTTTACCGACACGGGAAGTTAAAATTTGTTTCCTCGCAGGGAGTGTGAGATGTCCCCGCCGTCCGACGGCGCCTCGGACGATGACATGCCCGCACCGCTGCCGGCGGAGGAGGGCGGCAGCTACAACGGGAGCATCCGAAAGGTGAGACACCTAGCCGGGGCTGGAGGAGGGGGGGCGACGCTCCTCAGAAGCTCCACGCACGGGACCGGAAGTAAAAACAAAACAAAACATAACAACACGGATAAAACTTAATATGTTGTCATTTGCAAATATTAACACCGAATAATTTTAGTTCGTTCACTTTTTGTTTCTGGATTTTGTCCAAACGTATTCGCAAAACGGGTAAAATTAAACAACACCAAAAAAAAAAAGTCATGTGACCACCACGCTGTTTGTATTGGTGTTTAAATACGCCTATATTTGAGCGTAAATGTCGGGTTTGTCCCTGTTATCAGTATTTTTTTTAAATTAGACAAACATATTTAAGGTTATTATTGCGATTTGCATCTGGGTGGACGGAATTTACAGAATGTATAAAACAATTAAAGCATTAGTGACAAATTAAACAATCTCCTAGCTTTGTTGTATGTCAACAAAAAAGTCAAAATATTTGATTATTATTTTTATTCTGATTTCTTAACTGGATATTCTGATTTCTGCAAAGAGAATACTGGTAACTTTAATAAACTGTTTATGCACTTTTACGAGGAGACCTGTTTCAATTAAATACATACTAATAAGATAACTGCGCTGATTACTCAAATGTATGTATTTAAGGATATGTATTGTGATGATTGAACATTGTAGTTACGTTGGTATTTATTCCATACATAAGGTGTTCCTTAAGCTCATAATTCTGATTGCTTGATCAAACAGTCTGATTAATAATAGCTTAATAACTTATTCCAATAGTTATTATGAATACTAAACAAAGGAGGAATTTCAGGTCCACTTAAAAACTGGACTGCTACAGGACTGTCTCAGAAAATTAGAATATTGTGATAAAGTTCTTTATCATCTGTAATGCAATTAAAAAAAAACAAAAATTACTTTTTCATGATATTCTAATATTTTGGGATAGAATTTTTGAGTTTTCTTACGATGTAAGGCATAATCGGCTATATTAAAATAATAAAAGGCTTGCAATATTTCAGTGGATTTGTGATGAATCCATAATGTATGACATTTTTGTTTTTTTATTGCATTACAGAAGAGAAAGAACTTTATCACAATATTCCAATTTTCTGAGACAGTCCCGTACATTGTACTGTGGTGAAAATACCTCTTCAAATTAGGTTGGAATTAGACAAATAAAAAGAAGGTTTACATTTTGCAACTATTAAATGGACACTATTTCTGACGTGCATTGCGACAGTAAACACTGTCCACATCTTCTGTTTCCTAGTAGAAGAAGCAACCACACGTTTATAAGAAAGATAATCTGCAGAGAAAATCTTGAAAGATTCACTGATGCGCATTTTTGGTTGTACCGCCCACCAATACCTCGAACAGAATCGGGTATTCGAGTGCGTTTTATACAGAAATTCTGTCAGAATCTGAGCTCAATGGAGACAGATGAGTGTCGTAGCAGTTTATCTTTCTGGGAAATCCACCTGGATGCGAAGGCGTCTCCGGCCAGGTTTTCTCGCACTCAACAGATGTCGAGCCTCCGCCTCCTGGCCTCCTGATGGACGTGCAGAAACGGGGAACTCGGCCAGGAGCCTAATCCAGACAGGCACTCGGAGGATTACCGGACGAGAGAGCATGCTAAACAAACACCTTGGCAGAGTCAGAGGGAACGTGGAAGATAAAGAGAAAGAACGAGAGGAAAAAAAAAAATCGGAGTCCGTGTCCCGGTTGGGCGTGAGAGTGATGGAGGTGGTGATGGAAGGAGGCACAGATAAGGAGAAGGGAGGGTTGGCCTTGTTTACAGTGGAGCCGCTCCTTCGGCCACGTCCACATACGTGCGCTCCGACACCGGCTAATTTCTGCAGCTCTATGTAAACCCAGAGAGTGTAAGTGTCAGAAAGTGCACGCGGGAGGTACCCTGTTGTGATTTGAGTAACCGTGGCAACATAAAGCGTCAAAGAAGCGACTGAGGAGTGGATGTGGACCGTCCACTGCCGCTTCACATAAACCACGACGACATCCCTATCAAAACACGCGCCTTGACCCGGACGATGACGGCGTGGGTCACCAAAATGCTTCGAGTAACCACGGCAACGGAAACCCCGCTGAAAGTGGGCCCCGGACAGGCTCGGATCCACTGATTAACGGACGCCGATGTTCCAATTCACGCCGGGGGCTATTTTACTCGTGTGCAAATCGGGCCCATTTATTAGGACGAGTCGCCGCACGCCGCTTGGCAAAAGGCCGCTCCAGAGCGAGAGTTAAGTGGCTTTTATATCTGGAGGCTCTGACATGTTACGAGTCCGTCCGTTAAAGCTGCTGACAAGGAGCTTCACCCCCCGCCGCGAGATTATTTCCATCTTTAGCCTCCTGATTCCTTACGTTTGTCCACATCTGTGCAGACAGGCGGTCTCCCCCCTGCTCCCCTCCCTTCCCTTGTCCTCCTCTCTCCTGAAATAACCCCTCCCGGCTGCTGTTTCCCGTCCAGGATAAACTAAAACGCTTCCAAAAAGCGTTGCGCAGAATGACGTGGGGATGTTGAACATTTCGAGACTCGCCGTGTTTCTCTTCGGGTCTGAGTCCGATGGATATCGCGGCGCCTTTGGGTGTGTAGTCGGCGTATTATTTATCTGATCTCTTACCTCGGTCGCTTGCGGCTAGCTTTTGGGTTCGCTCATAAGTGACGGAAAGGTCGTTCTCTTCCTGATCTTGAATTAATTTGATGTGAATCATTTCAACTTACCAAGAGGAGCCTCAGACCGACACGGCCGCTCGGGATGATTGTTTTGTGGGGGCTGTCGGGTGGCGGGGCGTCGCTGCCGACAGGCGCCCTGATCCCGCTCTGCCTCTATTTTTGGACGTTGACTCCCCCGGCCCGGCCCGGCCGTCGGGTCTCACACTTTTCTGAAACAGAACACAAATAGCGATCATTCAGTCGGGCGGCTGTTTTACATCGACACATTAACCGGGTTTGTTTAATCCTGGTTAATGGGGGAAGTTTATGTCTGACCGACTGAGAAGGGAGTTGCGCGTACCCCTGGGTTTACTCAATATAAGTAAAAAAAAAAATAAGAAAAGGTCATAATCTAGACATGCGTGTCTCCTGTGCTCGGGCCTTGCAGGGCAGCGACCCCTTGGCTCAGACTCAGCGCAGCAAACTGCAGCACCGGCGGGCTCGGATCAACCAGCAGATCAACAAGGAGATGCGCATGAGAGCCGGAGCCGAGAACCTGTTCAGGTGAGGCGGCGCCGCGTCGACGACATCCCCGATAATTCATCACGGCGGCCTTTGCTTTCAGACACGTTGAGCTGCGATGCACGAGAAACATGTCAGGATGTGATGGAAGAGCAATGGAAGGGAAGGTGGAGATAGATGATGAGGGGAAGAATGACAGTGAGGATTTCTGTGTTTTTATATAATTTGAAAGAAAATGTCCAGGACTTGTTGACCCCATGAATTTCTCCGGTACTATTCTTAACAAATATTCAAGGTAATTCTTCATTTAAGTCTCACTTGGTCACTGAATAAACTCAAAAACCCTAAGAAAAACAACGGCGCCGCTTTAAAAGTTACATTTGATCCAAAAGTTTTGAAACAAACTAATTCAGATTGAGGGGATAATGAATGAAGATGTGTATGCGCGTGTGTTGATGTGCTGCCGGGCCCTCGTTGCCGGGGGCAACGGGGGGGTTTAAAGGTGCAGCACATGGTTTGTGTTACGGCTTTGTATTTGCGCTGGTTTTTTTGAAGGGGGAACTTTCCCTCCGTCAGCTCTTCCTCCTGCGTCGGAGAGAAAAAAAAAGCTATTCAGGCTCGATCTTTGTTCGGCCTGTCGCTGCCGACGGCCTGTCCTGTCATGGGAAAAGGTCAGAGGTCACCCACCTCCAAAACATGCACACACACAGTTTATAGCTCTTCCCCGTGTATGTGTGTGTGTGTGTGAGTGTTTACACATGTTCCTGCTTTTCTGCCTCTGCGCCTTTAAAAAAAAAAAAGTAATTTGTTACAGACCCTCAGATGATTTAAGGTCGCCCGTCTCTGTCGTATCACTGGAAAACAGCTTTTTATTTGTTGCTACTCAAATGTAAAATAATCCGCTTCTATAGGCTATATTTTCTCCTCAGTTTCAGGTAGTTTATATTCTCCTTTATCTGAAGGACGTGTCACTCACGCCCAGTTTTGTTTTGATTCTCGCAAGGTCATGAATTTACCAAAGGCAAACGCGATCAGCATTTTTGAAAATAAAGAAACGCCAGATAGCGTGGACCCCCCCCGCCCCGCTTCCACCGGCCGATAGCAAGACTTTCACCGACAACGCGAGAAGTAATAGACGCAGAACGCGAGAGCGTCGGCACGTTAATATATGTGCATGTATTTGCCGTTCACCTTTGTCGTTACAGCTCCAGAAGCATTCTGATCCCTGAATGCAACCGCAGTGAGTAACTCTCTTAAGGACACTTGCAGGGGCGTCTCTGCAAACCCCCCCCCCCCCCCGCCGCCGCCGCTGGTCCGCCCTCCCACCGCGACCTCGTAAACAGGGAGCGAAGAAGAGCCTCTCAAAGCGAGCGGCTCCTTTTCTTTCCCCTCACACTCGAGTCACAACTTAATCAGATCAGCTCCCGCCGCCGCCCGCTCATACCGGAGGACGTAGTGCTCGTCTACCTCCGTCCGTTTTATGCAAATCGAGGCAGTTTCCGCACATTTATTTCTCAATATAGAGATTTATTTATATATTTATTTATTATTTTATTTATTTATAGAGATGTATTTGTCTCTCTAGAGATTTATTTATTTATTATTTTATTTATTTATAGAGATTTATTTCTCTCTCTAGAGATTTATTTATTTCTCAAAAATTCAGATTATTGTTTCATCATCAGCTGTTTCATTAAAGTAATGAGATGAGATGAACTTTATTTATCGCGAAGGAAATTGTTGTGCCAGAGTTTCAAGCAAAAACATAACAGTAATAGATAATAGTAGGAAGAATAAGAAATACAATGAAATATAAATTGTCGAGGTTAAGGCTATCATGTGTTAAGTTAAGATATAAGTTACTTATATCGGTATTCTCTTCTTGAATATATTTTTATTTATCGCACATTTTTATGTAAATTCTTGTTTAGGTTTATGATAATTTAAAGTAATTATTAAACATTTAAGTAACTGAAAAATAATTTTACTGTATGTCAGTTTTCAAATTAATTTCCTGTGTTTTTTTTAAGGGTCATTTATAAATGGCCATCATAGTGCATAGTGGTACGCCATTTTTTTACAAGATTTTTTATTCATTCATTTCAAGGTGGTGTCTTTTGGAGTTTAAAAGGGTCATTTTCTTTCCATCACATAAGTGACATAATTAAAACCCTCCTCCCAACCTGGTCTGGATCCTCCCACATTGCGTTTATGTGGTAGGACCTCATTAAGTTTCGTGACCTCGCTCCCTCCGCCTGTTGCCTCAACGCTCTCATGATTAATTAACGCGGTTCCCACGCGTCGTGGAAAAGCCTGGAAAGCAGCTCAGCTATTTGTTTTTTTTGTTCAATTTTTCAAACTGTTATTTTATTCAGTTTAGTGTACAATTACATTTAGCACAGAGGCAGAGATGTTCGTACCAGATTTTAGCTCATAGCAAATTTCCATCTGTAGTCCTGGGAAGGCGATACAAATATAAAAAAACTGTACAAATAGACAATATACTAGTAGGTAATAAAATAATTATACAATATATAAACAGGCAATAAAATTAGTAAAACCCAAGTTGGAAGTGATATTGTTGTGATATTATTAGTTTGGTCATCTTGGGGCGAAATACCCGCCTGGTATTGTTAGTGTGAGCGTGTTTGGTGCTCCAGAATCCAATTTTTAGCGGCCCCTGCAATTAATTCCTCCACTTGTTTCTGTCGCTGCGCCACAAAATGGAAAAACACCAATATCGGAACATTATCGGAAAATCGAATCAACGGAATTGCCTGCACGGCAACGGATTACGATAAAAATACAACCCAGACTTGATATATTTCCCCCTGGATTTTTTTCCTCCTCATCTCTCCCTCTCCTTTAAATGATCACCAGATTATTTCAATACACTCGAAACAGAAGTGGGATTAGACAGGAGGAGGAGGAAGGGGGGTTTCTCATGATCATATCTGGATTAGCCGCTTTTAAAGTCGTCCGTGGGAAATAAGAAAACGGGGGGGGGGGTTGGCGACGTTCTCGATCCCGGTACCGTCCGGAAGCTGGTGACTCAAATTCGGGGAAGTTTTTTAAACTGCCCCCGTCGCGGGGACGCAAGGGCATAGACAAAGAGGCATCCGCCCCCCCCCCCGCCCCCCCACCCCCACCCCCCCCGCCCTGCACAGCCCGCCGGCCTGGAATCAGCTGGCTTTGTGTCGGCCCCCCGTCCCGCTCCCATGCAGAGATTCCCACCCCCGCCCCGCCGACCCCCGCCGACCCCCGCCTCCTATTTGTCTGGCCTCCCTTTTTCCGGCCCGACGGTAACAGTCGACTCACACTAAACACTCTTTCTGCGGGAGGTGACGGGGAGGGGGGGGTTAAGATGCTAATTACGGGGGGGGGTTGGTAGTCATCGAGGCTTGTGATTGGCAGACGGACACGGCGGTATTGTCCCGCCGGCCGTCCCTCTGTGGGAATTCGTCTGCGGGGGCGACGGCCGGCTCTTAATTTAGGTTTTGTCTTCGACTAACGTGAGTTACGAGCGAGCGGAGAGAACTTGTTTTCGGCGTCAGTTCTTGCACAGACACACACCTACACACACAAACACACACACACACACAGTCGGACAGGCTTGTTTTTCCCCTCCGCTGCTCCAACATGTCGCGTGCAAGTGTGTGTGTGTGTGAAGGGGATATTTGGCAGCCTGTTTAAAGCTGACTAATCAGATTGCCCTTGGCTTGATCCTACTATAGGTGCGTGCATGTGTGTGTGTGTGTGTGTGTGTGTGTGTGTGAGGCAGCAACAGATGAAGAGGTCTCACTGGACAGTTCGAGTCGGGTCATGCAGGAGGGAGAAAAAAAAACAAGACATATTGGGATGTTTTTCGAGATCTCCAGCGAAGCATTCCTTCGACGACAAATCGGTGATTGATTATCGGAAAAATCAACACGAAGCGACGTCAGAAAGGGAACTTCCTCGCGGTTCAGCCTCTGCTTTCACAATAAGACACCTGACACACATCACTATTATTAATCTCATCTGTGGAAATGTTTTCCTTTCGTTTCTCTGAAACCCTCACAGCCCCCCCCCCGCCCGCTTCCTGCTGATAATTTTCATTTTGGTTTTATTTGAGCTCATTCCTGGACGTTTGATTATGTCCCGCTGATTCTCAGTATGTTCTCTTCATGACCTCAAGGTCACTAGATGTCAAATATTTTTTCTTAACAATTTAGAGCTCATTTCCGATTGGATTATTCTTTTTTTTTTTTTTTTTTAATTAATTTCTCCCCGCCAGCTTTCAAAGTTGCATGCTTCTACCTCGCTCTGCAGCTGATACACAGTTTGTGAAATCGTTTTAAAATGTGAACACCTGTGAAACACACACACACACACACACACACACACACACACACACAGTGGCAGCACAAACCCCAGGGACCTTTAGATGTTTGTAAACACGGCGCCATTTACAACCGTCCTCACCTGTTGCAGTTTTAGCCAAGAGCTTCCCGTCTCTGCGCCGCCGAGGAAGCTTCTCCGAGCGTCCCACTTCCTGTCTCCCCTTCTTTCTGCACGCGCTCAGTACTGCGGAATAATCCATTTTGGCGAGGGGGGGGGGGAGACTTCTGAATGACCTGCAAAGTTGAGCAAAAAATGTTTAAAAATTGAAAAAAAAAAAAAAAAAAAAGAAAAGGTAAATTAGAAAAGAATAATTAAAAAATTAGAAAAAAAAATATGAATGTGATCATTATGTGAAGAGATACTAAAATAATTAATGCGGATTTTTAAAAAAAGAAAAAAAAAAAAAAAAAAAAAGGAAAGATAATTGGCTGCTTTGGATTTTGGAGGTATTTTTTTTCCCAAGATAAACAGCAGAAGAACACCGTGTTCCTCGAAGGCCTTCACCACGTCTGCATCCCACGCTTTTATCTTGAAAGCTCACAATCCTGCCTGCGGAGTGTGTTTCCGATCGACCCGGCGCCTTTCCCGCGCGTCTGATTCACACCCGGACTCACAAAACACGCTTTCAGCTGAAGTGTGTGTCATTGGTTGCCACGGCGACCCCACGATGCCTCAGCTTTCCAGGAACGTTGCGTCGCCGTGTTGACCTCCACAGGAGGAGGGCGGGGGGGGTGAAGGCTGAAGAGGAGGCTGCTTTAATTAAGGAGGAAAAGAAAAGTGTGTGTGTGAGAATGATGCCGAAAAAAAAACAGGTTTTCTCCACTCGCTCGTAACACACGCTAGTCAAAGGCAAAACCTAAATTAGAGGCGTGTGTGTGTGTGTGTGTGTGTGTGTGTCGTTCCCAGCTTCCGCTCCCTAAACAACTACTTTGATTTAGCCGAAAATAAAAAGCAAAGAAAAAAATTAAATTTTACGAAAAATTTCCAGCCACTGAAAATCTCTTTGTCTGTTCTTCTCGACCTCCTCCCCTGCATTTGACCATGATTTTTTTTTTTTTTTTAAACGAAATTAACTCACCAATCCATTGGTTGAAAAAAGGAGCAGGAAGTGATGCGATCTCGGTCGGGTCCGAGGTTCGCTCGCCTCCAAACCGTTCGCTCGTTTTCCGTCTTCCGGGTGGGTTGACTCGTCTGCAGGTGTGAGCGAGAGGTTTGAACTCCACCTCCTTGTGTTTTTTGTCCGCAGGGCGACCACCAACAACAAGGTGAAGGAGACGGTGGCTCTGGAGCTCAGCTTCGTGAACTCCAACCTGCAGCTGCTCAAGGAGGAGCTGGAGGAGCTCAACAGCAACATGGAGGTTTACCAAACCGACAGGTAGGACGCACTGTTACATAACTCAGGTTTCGGTGATTGTCACGCAAACCTCCATCGCCGGACTGAATTCCAATCCACGTATTTATTAGTCCGACTCATAAATATTGTCAAAGGTTTTAGAAATATAAGCTAGCAAACTGACTCATTGACGTCACTAGCTACAGTCTGAGTGTGTGAGTGAGTGTGTTTTCTGTCACAGACTGGGGGATTTCCCCCCCAACATGGGGCACAGGAGGGATAAATCCCCCGATTAGTGTCGTTAGTGGCGCTCCGTGTGTGTGTGTGTGTGTGTGTGTGTGTGTTAGGTATGGTGGGCAGGGGCGGGGGGGCTGGAAGGGTTAATGCCTGGCTTTCGGCTTGTTTATTAGCAGGATGAAGCTCTGAGCCCGACAGATGGTGGCTCATGTACCCCTGTGTGTGTGTGTGTGTGTGTGTGTGGTTTCGGCGTTGACGTCCCGACACACACTCACCGCCACCCGTGTGCTTCCGCAGCGAGGCCATCAACGTCCCCATGATCCCGCTGGGCCTGAAGGAGACCAAGGAAGTCGACTTCACCGTGTCCATCCAGGTGAAGAATCCTAAGTAATCTCAAGAGGATACATGAAAACAGTAATAATAAAATGATAATAAAAGTAATAATAATAGAAATCCCCCTCCCCGCCCTCTGCGTCCGAGCAGGACTTCATCTGCGAGCACTACGGCGAGGACCCCTCCGTCTTCGACAAGGAGATCAAGGAGCTGATGGAGCTGCGGCAGGTGAGCCGCTTCACTTCCTGTTTCCCTGCGTCACATGACCCGACCGCCCGCAGCACAAAAACACAGACAGAAACAGACGTGTGTGTGTGTGTGTGTGTGATTGGTGTTTGTGCGTCCAGGCCATGCGCACGCCCAGTCGGAACCAGACGGGCCTGGAGCTCCTGATGGAGTACTACAACCAGCTGTACTACCTGGACCAGCGCTTCTTCCCACCTCATCGCAACCTGGGCGTGCACTTCCACTGGTACCGCCTGACATGTTCCTGTTAAAATAGATTTAAAAGATGACATTGAAAATGATTTAAAAAAAAAAATAAAGGCAGGTGGAGCTACGGCCCCTGGTTTTCAGCCGGGCTCAACTGACTCCATCTGGGTTTATATTTTCCGTTGAATACCTACACTTTGATCAGGAATATTAGCAGGAAATCCTGGGGGAAAAAACTAATAAGAAATTCCTTAAAAAAAAAAAAAGAAGCAAAATAAAACAATGAAAAAGTCAAAATCAATAACATGATTATTCATAAATAATTAATGTGTATGTACTTATGTGTATATATATGCACACAAATAATTGTGTTTAATAGATGAAATTATAAATTTCATTCATATATTTAACTAAATACATATAAGATAAAAACATTACACATTTCTAAATTAGTAGAGAATATATAATAAATAATTAGGTATATGATAGACAAAATTATTTTATTTATTGTTGTTAATATTATTATATAATTATTTCAAAGATTTCATATATATACATCGTACATTTATAATTGTATATCAAATGATATATTTCATTCATGTATTTAATTAAATATAAGATAAAAACATTACACATATCTAAATGTGTAAATAAGTAATAATTTTGTATATATACACACACATACACATACAAATAATTATGAATATGATAGCTACAATTATTTTATTTATTATTATGAATATTATATATTATTTAATAAATACAGTTATTTAAAAGATTTCATAAAAAATACATTATGTATTTTCAAATGTATATGAAGTTATATATTCCCTAAAATAAAATAAATGAATATGTAATTAAAATAAAATAAAAAAAAAACATAAAATAAATCACATTTTTCCAGTTAGAATTGTGACCCGGTCCTCCCTCCTGCCCCTCCAGGTACGACTCCCTGACCGGCGTGCCGTCCTGCCAGCGGGCGCTGGCCTTCGAGAAGGGAAGCGTGCTCTTCAACATCGCCGCCCTCTACACGCAGATCGGAGCGCGGCAGGACCGCTCGGCCGCCGCCGGTATCAACCGCGCCGTGGACGCCTTCCAGAGAGCGGCGGGTACGAAACATCGAACAACAACACCGGGGCTTTCAAAACACAAAGGATGACAAATACATTTTCCCGCACATCCTGATCATCATCAGTTTGCAGTATTCAAATTACAACTGCATTGAATTTCATCTTAAAGCTTATTTAAGAAGTCAGTGAATCCCTTTTTAATGTAAATGATTACTTTTGACAGATTTTCTGCAAATATTCCCTATTTTTTCCCCCTTCCTTCTGTGAACGTTTGTCATGGGAAATTGGAGCAACAGCGCCCCCTGGTGGCCACACTGTGAAACTGGATATTACACTGAAGCCAAGCTGTCATGTTGGTTTATATATTGTTGATTTACTGAGTGATGTCCCGCGTGTGTGTGTGTGTGTGTTTGTGTGTGTGTGTGTGTGCCCGCGTAGGTGCGTTTAATTACCTCAAGGAGAACTTCTCCAACGCCCCGAGTCTGGACATGAGCGCCCCCTCGCTCTGCATGCTGGTGCGCCTGATGGTGGCTCAGGTGCAGGAGTGTGTGTTTGAGCGCATCACGCTCTCAACGCAGGACACACACTTCACGTCCCTGCTCCGCCTGGCGCAGGAGGCTGCACGGGTGAGCGTGTGTGTTTCAATGCTGTGATGTATCTGCATGTGTGTGAGTGTATGCGCTGTTTTCCAATTCAGTTTGTGTATAATTCTGGAACGGTGATGTGTGTGTGTGTGTGTGTCAATGCTGTGATGCTCAGGTCTGTGTGTGTGTGTGTTCTATTTTCTATTCCAGTTTCTGTTGGATTCTATGTGTGTGTGTGTGTATGTCAATGCTGCGACGCTTAGATATGTTGTTTACCAGTCCAGTTTTTCTATAATGTGATGGTGGTGTGTGTGTGTGTGTGTGTGTGTGTGTGTGTCCGCAGGTGTCGGACGTCTACCTGCTGGTGCAGCAGACAATGTCCCAGCCGCTCATGAAGGACTACGTCCCGTTCTCCTGGGCCTCCATGGTGCAGGTCAAGGCCGAGCACTTCCGTGCCCTGTCCCACTACTATGCCGCCATTGCACTCTGTGAACACACATGTAAGGCGAACACACACACAGACACACACACACACACACACACACACACACACACACACAGACACAATTCAATTAACGCTGGAATTATCTTCAGTGCCCGAGGAGGGAGGCGGGGAGGAAGAGGCCGAGAAGGCCTTCCTCCAGTTCTACGTCAGTCCCCCAGTGGGACCCCCGCTGGGTCAGGTCCTGCAGGACCCCGAGAAACGCCGGCGGTTCGGTGAGTCCGCGGGTCGGATCTCCTCCGGGACCGGATCTTCCCGGCAGGAGTGACATGCCGACTCCTCCCGCAGGTAAAGCCCACCTGCGCCGGGCGGTGATCCGACACGAGGAGGCCATGAGGGTCCACAGCCTGTGCAGGATCCTGAGGAAGATGGACATCCTGCAGGACGTGCTGTCGCTCACGCACAAGCGCTCCCTGGACAAATACTCCGAGCTGGACCGCGAGGACGACTTCCACGAGACGGCGGAGGCGCCGGAGATCCAGTGTGAGTCACTCCGCTCGCGTCGGAATCGGGAACGCGCTTTCGCCGCGGCACGGCGTTCAAATTCCTCTGGGTGTCTGCAGCTCAAACGCAACAGAAGCCGGACATCGTCCCCATCAACTTCTCCACCGTCCAGGTGTTCGACATCTTCCGGCGCCTGGTGAGTAGACCCGCCTCTCCCCTCCGGGACCCTCGGCGTCGCTCCTGAACGCCGGCCCTCTCTCGTCGCCCGCAGGGGCCGCTGTCGGTGTTCTGCGCCCGCGCACGCTGGGGCCCCGTGCGTCGCATCGGCCTGCTGAGGAGGGAGGGCGGGCTGGGCCTCACGCTCAGGGGAGACTCCCCCGTCCTGGTGGCCGGCGTGGTGCCCGGAGGATGCGCGGCGGTGAGAAACGCAAAATACGTCGACAATCAGAGTTAGCTGGAAATCCTAGGAAAAGAAAAAAAAAGGGTAAAGCTGCTGTTGATGGTGTGTGTGTGTGTGTGTGTGTGTGTGTGTAGGAGGCCGGGCTCAGGGAGGGGGATTACATCGTGGCGGTGGACGGCCGTGACTGCAAATGGTCCAAACACGGCGATGTGGTGGAGCTGCTGAAGAGCGGCGGCGACGGAGGGGTGGAGCTCAGCGTGGTCACGCTGCACTCCCACGATAGTCAGGTAGGGGGCGCCAAAACGCCTGCCGCCGAACGTGAAAAATCGGCGCCGGCTAACCCGCTGCGACGCCCCCGACCGCCAGCAGGTGGAGCGAAGGACGGTCACGCTGTTCCACGGCGGCGACAAGGAGAACGCGCGGCAGCGCGTGGCGGGCGGAGCCAAGGCGCAGAGCTCCGCCTCCCTGCTGAACTGGAGCAGGAAGAAGAAGAGGGAGGGCGGCGGCGTCACCAAGAAGCTGGGCGGAGCCTTCAGCCTGTCCTTCGGCAGCATCCGGGACGCCGAGGCCTTGTACTGACGCACGGACTCGTACTGTGAAAGGACACGTCATCACATCCAGACGGAGCGGACGCTTCCTGCGGCGCCAGGGCTCCACCAGGCCTTCCGGTCTTTTGACGAAAACTAAGAAAATTCCAAAACCGATAACGGGGTTTTCAATCGATGGGCGGCCCAGACTGAAGGAGAAAATACTGACATTGTGTGAATATTCACAAATATTGCCTGGGGAGAAAAAAAAAGGATCACAGAGAGAAGAAGAAGAATGACAGCAAGAGGGAATTTAGGGAAAATTCCCCCGAATTTTTCCAGGTGAAAATCAATCGATAAATGGCCTGAAAAGGAGAGAATCGACAGGAAAGGAATTCAATTGAGAAATAAAGTGTTACTTGAACAGCAAGCGGTGGCCGGAGCTCCATCCTCCTCTCCAAGGAATGCACTGAACAGGCAGTCGCTGCTGAGACCAGCAGAGACTCACAGCTGGCGTCTCCTGTGTTTTTGTAAATGAGGTTGTGGGTTTTTGACGGAGCAGCAGCCCGTCCACGTCCCGTCACAGCCGGGCGGGTTCAGCACTGTGACTCTCACCCATTATAATCTCAATAAAAACATTTCCAAAATAAAAACCTCTGGCTCCCGGTTACATTTGTTTTTTAGCTACATTCCGAACTGTGCAGAGATTAAAAAAGTGACGGGAAATGGAGGAGAAAGACTCAAAATACATTCAGATTCTGGGAAACTAATTAATTTATCACAGAATGAGGGGAAAAAAAAACAAATAATGAAAAAAGAAAAAAAGACCAGTAACGAACAAACCCAGAGAGAAAATTCCAAAAACCTAACAATTAAAATAAGAGAAATAACCTCCTGGTCATGACGTCCTGGTGACTTCCACTTCTTAAGATTACTTTTATTTTAAATAAAAGCATTATTTCCACCACTTTTCTGTGCAGTTACAGCAGCGGCCACTAGAGGGCACTGTTGAGTCGCAGGTGAAACCTGCCTGTGAACGGAAAGGATTTCTCTCTTTTTGCATTCTGCGGTCTTCTGATGTCAGGGTGTCATTTAAATATATTTTTAAGGTTTTCAATCCATCTTTCAGTCCGTCTGATGCGGGAAAAATCCTAAATTCATCCGGGGAATCGTTCCTCCCGGGCTCCTCCCTCCGCCAACCACTTTGGGACGGCGTCCCGGCTTCTGAAAAGTCCGTCCTCCGGGATCGAAGTCAAGCGGAATCAGGGTGAGGGTTGGGACGTGGCGGCCGGGGCTCCGCCGATGCCGCTCTGCTCCAGCTCCGCGATGACGGACATGTGCTTGAAGTCGGCGGGGCTGTGGTTGAACGTCTCCACCAGCCGGAAGGTCTCCTGTCTGGCGGCGCCGTAGAAAAGCTGCACCTGATTGGCCAGACACTGCGCCTGGGGGACCGTCTGCGGGGGCGGGCGGTAATTAAATGTTAATTATTTCACGAGAAAATATTAGATTGCGGAGAATCCCTCCTCGGAGGGGTCGCGTGACTCACGATGAACTTGGGGTCCAGCTCGGCCGTCATCAGGACGACGCCCTTGTCCTCCTTCAGGTCGGGGAAGTGGTAGAGGATCAGCTGACTGGGGGCGTTTTCTCCCAGCGTCTGCGGGGGTTAAAGGTCGTCAAGACGACGACGACGTGCGCGTTGGAAGAGGCGGCGCCGCCACTCACCTGGATGTTGATGAGGGAGGTGAAGTGCAGCTCGTGTCCGGACCATTGACCCACCAGGAACTCGTAGCCCTCCTTCTGAGGCAGAGCGTAGAGGAACTGGGGAGGCGTCGCCATGGAGACGGGAAAATAAAAACAGCCGGTCAGCGACCGGAGTGTCTTTTCTTTTTGTTTAGCTCATATTCTGGTGATCAAATCAGCTTTCCCTTACAATCAGTAAAGGCAGCAGTACCATCCTGTGTGTGTGTGTGTGTGTGTGTGTGTGTGTATGAGTCAAAGTATGTTTATGTGACTATGTGTCTGCATCAATGGCTGTTCACCTGTGTGTGTGTGTGTGTGTGTGTGTCTTCATCTGCATGAGTGTTGTCTGCTACTGTGCATCACTCTTCTTATATATATATATATGTTGAGGTGTGTGTGTGTGTGTGTGCATGAATGAGAGTATGCACATATATCTGCAAGAATGGACGTCCACTTGTCAGCATGTGTGTGAGCTGTGTGTATCAGCGTGTGTCACCATGAGTGTGTGTGTGTCCATCTGCATGAGTGTGTCTGCTGCTGTGCATCACTCTTGTTATGGGAATTCAGATTAATGTGTGTGCGGGCATGCATGCATGCATGCGTGTGTGTGTGTGTGTGTGTGTGTGTGTTCTCACCATGGGGCAGGACTCAGCTCTGCTGGAAATCACCTGGTAGGTCTGACTCTGTGAGAGCAGATGTTTTCCGTTAGTTTCTGATCAGATGGTTGATTATTGACGATGTATTGATTAATCGGCAACTGACCGGGATGGCGGCGCTGATCGTGTCCTTGGTGGAGAAATATTTCATCCAAATCTGAGGGAAAAACAATCGGAAATAGATTTCTTTTCATTTTTAAACCACTGTTTTGAACCCCCTAATGTTCCATCGCACCAATCAGAGCCTCTTTAGGTCAAATAAAAATATCATTGATTGATGCGAATCATCAAACCCCTGTCAATCACTTTGGGTGTTTTCTTGTGAAACCCACCTCGGCGATCTCCTGGCCCGTTTTGTCCCGGATCAGGTCCAAGTTGAGGACGGAGCCCAGCGTCTGATGAGCGACAAACGATGACATCATCAGTGACATCATCAGCCCTTGGAGACTTGCATTCGTCATATTGATTTATTGAAAACGTATCATCTATTCGAACAATTTCCTTCCTCGGTTGGGTTCAGAGGTCATCAGACCCCACGAGTTTATGAGACTATAAAAATTTTATTCAAATGATAAAAAAAAAGTTTTTTTTTTTGTTTTTTTTTTAATCATTTAAATACAAACGCGCTGTACATCATCCCCTCTTTGTGGCGATTGACAGATTCCGTCCAGGAGACACACGCCTCTCGCTGATCAATAATCAATAATGACGAAGCGTCGTCGGTGACCCTCCTCACCTTGTTTCGGGTGAATCCTCCGGCCGCTCCGTCTCCGCCTGCCGCCCGCCCTCGTCCCTCCATCTGGGAACACATCTCCAAATCAGTCACAATACCACTTGCACGGCGAGGGTACTGCAGTACTGAGCATCCGCTATACAACAGCTCAGGGTATTACTACATGCTAGTAAAATATACAAGTACTACATACCAATACTAGTACTCCCATGAGTACTACATAACAAAGTAATCCTCCTCTATCTACCACAACTCCTGCTTTATCAGTCCTTATTATGACTCCTCTATTATTCCCCACTTCTCAACCTCCCACACCTCACCTCCTGCTCCATGAAGCGGACGAACTCGGCCTGCTTGGAGTCGCCCAGCAGCTCCCTCCTGGTCTCATGGCGATTCTCCAGGCGGGTCTTAAATTCCTGCGGTTTGGAGCTGGAAACAAGAGATCCAGAATCAAAACAAGGATCTGGAATAAGACCACGATGCAATTGCACCATTCTGCCACTAGAGGGCGCACTTTGGTTGACTGACACGCTGCCGGGCTGCACCGCTCATTAAAGAGGGTGAAAAATAAACAACCATCGTATAATATTTTTCATGATACAAGAAAACAGCCCGGTTAGGAATAAAATAAACTTTGTTTTCGGTAAATGACAAGAAAAAAAATTAGCATATTTTATAAAGTCTCTGGTCGAACGTGACATGCATAAGTATAAAATTCAGAAATAAGCGAGTCAGTTATGAAATAAGTTGTTTAAATTTTTAGAAAAATAATGCAAATATATTTTATATTTATTTTATAGCTATTTAGCGGAGTTACAAATATATTGGTTCGTTCAAATAAACAAACATGTAAATCTTTAAAGATCCGGTAGGTGTTCTTGTTGATGCTAACTGCTAGCTAGCCTAGCTAACCTGCGCAAGTTCTGGATCTTTTCCTGGTACTTGCTGTAAAACGGATTATCCTCCAGTTCTGGTTCCTTCCGCACCGAGAAGGCTCGGAAATGCGCGGGTACCAGCCCGGGGATCAGCGGCCTGATGCCGGTCGCTCTGACCGCTAGCATGCCCCGGTACAAACATGACATCTGTACCAGAGCGGCCGCCATGTTTGCATCGCTCCTGTCCCACATCTAAAGCGCTCCGACGGGAAACAAGTTATAAACAATGGTTCCGCCTGCGATAAAACTAAAATACAATAAAATGAAAATTCCGAAAGTCTAGTTAGAACAAATGGAAAAAAAAACGAAAAAAAATAAACAAAAGAGGGCTGAAAAAAAGTTCATTCGCGGGCCTGAGAAACCAGT
>NC_141284.1:3062764-3095264 GCF_037954325.1 Fistularia commersonii
TCCTGTCCTCTCCTTTCTTCCCCTCTTCTTTATTTTTGTCTCCTCCTTCCATCTCTCTCTCTCTCCTTTCTCTCATCCCCCTGCTTTTTCTCCGCATCCCGTTGGTTTTCCTCTTCCTTCCCCTCTCCTCCCGTCCTTCCTTTTCCTTCTCGTCCTCCGTCCATCCCTCCGTCCGTCCGTCCATCCCTCCATCCCCCGCCCTCCTCCGTGCAGAGATGAGGAGGTGGATCTGAGGAGGGTCAACAGGGTCGTGGTTTGGTCAGCAGAGGATAGGAGGATGAACGGAGAGGACACAGGAAGTAAAAAAAAAAAGTCAACTTTCCCCCCCCCAAAAATACAATTTTAAATGTTTTTTAGGGAAAATATTAATTTATTATAGACATTATTCAATACAATATGACATTCATATATTATCATATATTTTATGATATAATCAGAATCTCCACCTTGTAACGTGTTTATATTTTGAAAATCATCTTTGTTTTTGAAACTATAGAAATTTACTATTAATACTACTTTTGAAATTATATTTAGTTTTTTTTTATTTGTAAGGAGTTTAATTTTTTCTTGCATGTCTATTTATTTATTTTTTTCACATTTGTGTTTTATTCTTTTTTCTTGACTGTTTTTGTTTTTTGTGAAGTGTTTTTTTTTATCATGAAAACATGTTTTTATTTGAAAGGTGTTTTATTTTGAAAAGCGCTTTTTATTTCTTCAAAATTTGTAATGTGGTTTTGTTTTGCAAAGTGATTTGTTTTGAAAAGTATTTTGATTTTGAAACATGTTTTTATTTGTAACATGCCTTATTTTGAAAACTGTTTTTATTTGTATGGGATTTTTTTTTGTTGCGTGATTTATTTTGAAATGTGTTTTTCATTTTGCAAAGTGTTTTATTTTTAAAAGTGTTTTTTTGTCGAAACACATTTTTATTTTGCCAAATGTTTTGTTTTTGAAAGTTTTTTTTTTAACATATTTTTTATTTGTAAGCTGTATCATTTTATCGCACTTTTTTCTGTAACATGTTTTTATTTTGCAAATTGTTTTTATGTTGAATTGTGTTTTTATGTGGAACGCTTTATTTTTTGGAATTATTATTATTTGGAATGTGTTTTGATTTGTGGCTTATTTAGTTTCAAAACGCATTTTTAATGTTTTGATTCGTGCTTTACTTTAAAACACATTTTTAGCCTTCATATAAAGAACTTTCCTCTCTTCTTCAAAGGTCGCGTTGATATATTTTCTTCCCGAACTTTGCTGCCATTTTTCCTATTTCCTTTTCTTTTCCTCGCTGTTCTTTCTCCAGAGGTCGACCCTGATCAGCCCCAGTTTGGCCCTTGGTTGGCCCCTGATCAGCTCTGACTTGGGCCCCCAGTTGTCCCCTGGTTGTGCCCTATTGGCCCCCGACTCTGAAGCACCCCAGGTTGGGCAACTGGTGGCCCCAAGCTTTCCCCCAGTTGGCCACCGAGTGGCCCCTGGTTGCCCCTGGTTGACCCCTGATAAGCTTTAGGTTGGGCCCCAAGTCGGCCACTGGCTGCCCCTGATCAGCCTGGGTTGGGCCCTAGTGGCCCCTGGTTCTCCCCCAGTTGGCCCCTGATCAGAACCAGGATGTCCCCTGGTTTCCACGGTCACTCCCCGATCTTGTCGGCCCCTGGTGAGCCCCTGCTGGCCCCCTGGGCGACCCCGATCCACCCCAGGTTGGCTCCTGGTAGCCCGGGAGGCCCCTAGCTTCCCCCAAGTTGGCCCTAAGTTGGCCCCTGGTCAGCCCTTAATTGCACCCTGGTGGCCCTTAGCTTTCCCCTATTTGGCCCCTGAGGTTGTCAACATGTCGGCACCTAATCAGCCCCTGGTGGCCCCTGGTGGCCCCTGGTGGCCCCCAGCTTTCCCCAAGTTGTCCCCTACTTGTCCCCTGATCAGCCCTGGAATTCCCCTTGGTTTCCACAGTCACCCCTTGTTCAGCCCCTTGCTGGCCCCTGGCGGGCCCCCGCTGGTCCCCTGTCTGGCCCCTGGCTCGTCCCCTGTTGGGGCCCCCAGGCCGTGCGTTGGAACCCCAAAAGATTGAATAAAAAAGAAGCAAAGTGTAAAGAAGGAGTGAAGTGACAGCAGGTCTCATTATAAAGCTGCTGTCGCTCTTTGTCTCTCCTGTGTCTTTATGAACGTCAGATGGAAGCTCACTTTAACTGTGTGTGCGCGCACATGCCTGTGTGTGAGTGCACATACGTGTGCGTGCATGTGTGTGTGTGTGTGTGTGTGTGTGTGTGTGCACCTCCTCGCCCGGCGTATCCAGCTGATTCAGCTCGTTATCTGATGGAGCTGTAGACAGAATGAGTTTAAATCTCAGCGATGCCGCGAGCCCTCGCCGCTTCATCTGTTGTTTGCTCTCCGACACACACACACACACACACACACACACACACACACACACACACACACACCTGGAAACATCTAGAAATGCAGGATTTTAGACCAAATGTGTGGAACTGTGAGGTTCCACAAGCGTCAAGAACGTCATCTTCTCCCAAGGAGGAACGTTCAGGAGCTCCAGCCGCTCAGTTAAATATAATCTGTTCCTCTCACCTTCTTCTCGCCTCGGGTGAAAACCCCATTTTCGCCTCTGGAGCTCTGGAGCTCTGGAGCTCTGGAGCTCTGGAGCTCTGGAGCTTCTCCCCTCGCTCTGGTGTGAAGCTCCATATAACCATCTCCATCCACATTTGGAAGCTGGATTAAATTTAGATCATAACCATCTCCTCCCGGCGAGGAGGACCTGCTGGACCTTCTTGAGGAGAAGGAACGTCACCGGAATCCCAGAGAGACGGATCATCTCATCTAATCTGGAGGCACGGGGAGTCAATCTCCACTGCCGGACCGGGAATATCCGGGAGTAGGATGAATAATTTAGACGGAACGCAGATGTTCCTGAAGTTCCTGGACGTTCCTGGACGTTCCTGGACGTTCCCTCAGGTAATGACTCTCATTATGGGATTATCCCCCGCTCGCAGTTTACAAGGGGATAAATTGAGTGGGTGGGGTCGGGGGGTCGGGGACATTAGCGGTCTAATAATCTGGGATAATCTGCCTGTAATCGCTGGATTAACGCGAGTTAGAGCCGGAGACTTTGGCAGCCGCCGCCGGATCCAAACGGCGGGTAATTCATTAACTCACGGCGGTGGAGAACCTGGAGGAGCGGAGATGTTTCCCTCCGCTATCGTTCCGGAGAACCGATCAAGCGGGGCCCCGATCGGTGGGGTGGACTACAAACATGGCGGCCTGTCAGCGGGCAAACAGGAAGTAGATGTTTGAGAGTTTGGACTGGTTGAGTTTGAGAACATCTGGAAAATTGAAAGGAGAGGAAGGAGAACATGATTTCATTGATAAGCTCTGGACCTGGAAGACGGGACCTGAAGGTCTGGTCCTGGAGGACTGGGCTACAAGACTGGACCTGAATGACAGGGCCCTAAGGACAAGACCTGGAGGACTGGACCTGGAAGGCTGGACCTGAGGTCTGGACCTGGAGGACTGGGGCTAGAAGACTGGACCTGGAGAACTGGACCTGGTCGATGGGGTCTGAAGGTCAGGACCTGGAGAACTGGACCTGAGGACTGGATCTGGACGACAGGGCCTAAGGGGTTGGGTCTGCAGGACTGGACCGGGTCGATGGGGTCTGAAGGTCTGGACCTGGAGGACTATACCTGAGGTCTGGACCTGGAGGACTGGATCTGGACAACATGGCCTAAGGGGTTGGGTCTGCAGTACTGGACCGGGTCGATGGGGTCTGAAGGTCTGGACCTGGAGAACTTGACCTGGAGGACTGGATCTGGACGACAGGGCCTAAGGGGTTGGGTCTAGAGGACTGGACCTGGTCGATGGGGTCTGAAGGTCTGGACCTGGAGGACTGGACCTGGTCGATGGGGTCTGAGGGTCTGGACCTGGAGGACTAGACCTGAGGTCTGGACTTGGAGGACTGGATCTGGAGGACTGGATCTGGACAACATGGCCTAAGGGGTTGGGTCTGCAGGACTGGACCTGGTCGATGGGGTCTGAAGGTCTGGACCTGGAGGAAGACAGTGCCTGGAAGACCTCGGCCTGGGATTCAACGTCCAGGATTCCAAGCCCGCTTCCAGCACCATGTGACGTCACGGTCGAGCTCAGGTGTGTGTGTGTGGTATGTGTAATTCAAACACACACACACACACACATACACACACACACACACACACCGCCTGTGTCCTGCCACAGGTCCGGTGTGAAACGCACGCAAACATTTAAATATTTCAGACAGTGCTTTCTCTCTCTCTCTCTGTCTGTCTGTCTGACACACACACACACACACACACACACACACACACACACACACAGACGGCGGCGGCAACAGCTTCATAAATAGTCCATGAAGAACGGCCTCGTCGCAACCTGTCAAAGCCACGCAATGATTTATTGATTTCTTTATTTGTCACATGAAAAAAAAAAGGGGGGGGGGCGGCGGGGTCACTCGTCTTTCTTTTCCCTCGTTCGCCATCCCATCATCCCCCGATGTCGTCGCCTTGACGATCAAGGGGGGGGGGGGGCTCACCTCCGACCCCTACTCCGAGACTTCCCGTTTCACGCTCTTCACTTCCTGTTCACTTCCTGCTTGGTTGATGTGCTTAAACAACAGCTGAGGATGGAGGGAACGCCGCGACTCCAGCAAAACTGATAAAATTTCCTCCTGAATTTTTAGTCTGCGACCGTGCAAGTCTTCAGGTGCCCGGCATTCGTTGTTTTTAAAAACTTTAAATAATCCTGGCGCGTTAATCAATTGTTATGTTTATCATCCCGGGTTGCCCTGGATTCGATTGAGCAATGCACAAATTCTGAAAAAAAAAAAAAAAAATCTTTGACGCAAATCAGTGGATGGATATTTATATTTATTTTATGCTATTATTATTTTAAATTATTATTTTTTTTTTCATGACGACTGGTAAATAAATAAAAATAAAATAAAATTCAAGCCGTCTGATTGGTCGATCTGACCGGACCCCTTCCTCGGCGTTCCTCCTCTCTCAGAAGAAGGTGAGCCGGCGCCATCATTTGCAGAACGCTCGCCGCTATAAAAATGTAAATAACACCTTAAAACACGCTTGTGAGGCGTCACGTAAAAAAAAAAAAAAAAAACTCAGTTCCTGCACTCTTACCTACTTAAAAAGCACAAAATAAATAGATTTCCACAAACCTCCACCTCTGATTTTTGACTCGCCCTTTTAATCCACCCCCCTTCCCGGTGTGTGTGTGTGTGTGTGTGTGTGGGTGTGTGTGTGTGGGGGGTCTCTCCACGCTGGCAGACTGTCGATGAGGAGCATCGGTCGGCGGCCGGCGCAGTCGATGACCCTGACAGCGTGCAGTTATCGTTCTAATTAAGATGCCACACTTGAGTTAAACCGCGGCATTAGGATTTGATGGGGAATTGATCAGGGTGTCAGAGGCGGGGGGGGTGTAATATCAGGGGTGTGTGTGTGACGGGGTGATGGTGGAGGTGGAGACTGTTTGTCCACCTTTGTCATGTGTTTTTTTTTTTTTTTTTTCTGATGGCGGAGGCCCCCCGGGGCCACACACTGATCGCTGATGGAAATGAAGATGCACAGCGGCAGGGGGAGGGGGCGGGGCTTAGCTGTCAATCACAGGGTCGCGTCTTAACCGTTCACCCTCAGCTTTGGAGAATTTTTTTGAGAGAACCTTCCCGTCCCGGCAAACACGGAGGTCAGAGGTCAAAAGGTCTTTCCTGAGAAACACACATTTGAGAAGGCGACCTTGAGGAAGCGAAGGGGGCGGAGCCTCGTCTGCTAACAGGCGTGCGCGGGGCCGGAGGTCAAGATGATCCCCGACGCCGCTTGATCACCCTGCCAATATCCTCAACGACAGTGTGTGCACGTGCACGTGCGTGTGTGTGTGTGTGAGCGCTTCACACACCTTCTTTCAAATGTGGAGTGTTTTGCAAACACTCACGGGTCAACATGAAAAAATAAAGAGCGGGCGGCCTCTCCGGCCACGGAGATCATTGGATTATACCCGACAGATGTATGTGTGTGTGTGTGTGTGTGTGTGTGTGTGTGTGCGCCGGGGATAAATATGTATGAATGAGCAGCAGATTCATGCATTAACGCTGCGATGCATATTCGGCCGGCTCGCCGCACGCACTCGGACGCATTTAACGCCTGCAGCTCACGGCTCCGCACGCACCGTACCGGGGGGGCCAAAGGCAAGGCGGGGAGGGGTAGTATGTGTGTGTGTGTGTGTGTGTGTGTGTGTGTGTTCAAAGGGACGGGGGGGCGAATTAAACGCCGCTTGAAGAAATTGTGTGTAGAGTTGCGAGTGGAAACATGGTGTTATAAAGCAAAAGGGGGTCCCGTCGCCGGGTGTCGCAAAGACAGCGGGAAAATGAACGCATGGATGAGACGATGTGAGATTGAGACGGCGAATGTTTGCGCGTCTCTACATGCGGCCCCGTGATTGGCCGATACCCGGTCCGGGGTGAACCCCAACAGCGACTGAATGAATGTTTCACGCGTCCATTGCCAGACGAGTTTGTTGATTTGGCGTGAAACCGTCATTCCAGGAAGCCTGAGCGCATCCAGGAGCTAACTGCTAACCGCTAACCTGCTAGGTTGCTGCAGATGAAATGCTAGCGCTGTTTGTTAGCGAGCAAACAAGTGTAAATCACAGCAGGGTAATACTATTCCTGTCCACTAGAGGGCGCCACCACAAACGCCTGATATACACGTGGTAGCAGATCTTCCGCTACAACTGCGACGTTTCCGTGCCGACGCCGTCACTTCCCGCCTCGGCGTGCGCCGGTGTTTTACTGTCACGTCCGCTCAGCCCTTTGCCGCATCACGGCGGCCATTAGCGGCGCACGGCGCCCGCCACACGTCAGCTGTCACTCATGCTTCCCGCCGCGGGCCGTGACGAGAAGCTTCCTGCCTCCAACAGAGCGGCTCTCCGACCACAGCACGCTAATCCATGAAGACACAGGTACCGGATTAGATTACAATCCCGGTGAAAATGTTTATCGATTGATCAGTCTGGACACAGATTTTTATAAATATATGCATATATATATTTGAATGTGCGTGTGTGATCCCAGATTATCACAATTTGGACCAGTGACCCCATTTGACAACACATGTCACATACATGCACATATACATATATATATATATATAGATATATATCCTAATCCCTGGCTGATCAGCTGCCGAAATGGTCTCCTGGTTGGTGCTGGTCTGAAACACCTGCCGCCGCCCCGGAGCCCGGAGCCCGGAGCCGAGGCATTGACTTATACGACTGCAGCTCACTCATTCATTATTCATTCATTATCTGAACCCCTTATCCCGCGCACGAGGGGGCGGAGCCAAGCCCAGCTGGGACTGGGGTGAGAGGCGGGGTCTAATATGGCGCCGGTCACTTGTCAATCACAAGGCCAAATGCAGCACTCTGTGTCGCCTGTATATACATAAGGTGTATTATATAAACTGATAAATACATGCATATATAAATACAGTATAGATATCTACACATACATATATGTATATGCATTACATATACATCAAAAGTAAACAGCATACTTTTTCCTATACCTTCAGGATACAGGCTGTATATATCTATACATATATATATGTATGGCAGTGACGTGCAGTCAGGGGAGGCAGGAGAGGCTGTGCCTCACCTGCCAATCTTGAAAAGAAAAAATGTCAAATGAAAAAAAGAATTAAATGCTTATATTTTATCAGCGATTCGTACTATAAATGTATTTTTCATTCAAAATCGCTTGATTTTCACATTTACTGTTCAAATACTGAGAAGGGACGTGCGGTGAGGCTACGGACTGTTGAGCCTCAACGTAGATTGCGCAATGACGGCTGACTGAATTGCTGTCTCTCTGTATGCCGCAATTAAAATGTTCAAACACTTTTGCAATATGAACTAAATCTCCAATGTGCGGTGTTATATTTGGCAACAATTGTATGTGTGTTACTAGTTTCTTGTGCTGAGGGATCATAAAACGGCAGCGAAGAGCCACTAAGTGAGGCATGCAGTTCTCCTGCCTCATGATAGGAGGCGCTCGTGATTCTTCTTGCGACTCCTCGGCTACAGAATACATTTTTAAACATAATCCTGTAACTGCTGCCAATCCAATAGTGAATAAGCTACTCTATAGGGTTCATATAAATGTGATTGTGATGAAGTCAGTGCCTCACCAGCCATGAAACGTCACTGATGTACGTATGTATATGTATACCGTCATTTCCGGACTATAAGCCGCTACTTTTTTCACACCCTTTGAACACTGCAGCATTTCCAGTACATAGATGTGGATGTTACCGGTATGTATTTAATTAAAAGTTTAAAAAAAATGTTTCTGTGTAAATATCTTATGTTACAAAGTGAACATCTGCAGCCTATTTATGTATACATATATTTATTGACATAGTTATGCGGTGGGGCTTATATTCAGGTGTGCTCAATAGTCCGGAAAATACAGTTCGTCAAAAGTAAACAGCATACTATTTTCTAGACACATCAAGATATTTTTCAAGATATTCAGGACTGTCTCAGAAAATTAGAATATTGTGATTAAGTTCTTTATCTTCTGTAATGCAATAAAAAAAACCAAAAAATATTCTAATATTTTGAGATAAGATTTTTGAGTTTTCTTAAGATGTAAGCCATAATCAGCAATATTAAAATGATAAAAGGCTTGCAATATTTTAGTTGATTTTTAATGAATCCAGAATGAATGTCATTTTTGTTTTCATAATTATATGCATTTTTACTGTTTATACAATTTCCTACTATTATTTATTATTGTTATGTTTTACTTGAAACTCTGGCAAAACAATTTCCTCGGGATAAATAAAGTTGTTCTTATTCTTATTCTTATTCTTATTCTTATTCTTATTCTTATTCTTATATGTAGGTATGTATGTATACATATGGCATATGTCGAGTAATAGGTATAGTAGAGTAATACATATAGAAATACATATATACGCATATATGCACATGTATTTGTATTACTTTACTAAAATGAACATTATTTTTTAGACTTTCAGGATTTAGATGGCACAACATATGCATGCAGAGTATATACATATATATATATATATATATATATATATATAAATGACCATGTATATATGAGAGGTATATAATGGGTATGTATAGAGTAATGCATCATATGCATACAGAATACATATATATGCATATATGTAAATGCATTGCATATAATAGGCAAACATTCAAATGCGACACGGTGCATAAATGTGCAGTAACAACATTTGTGCGTGGGGTGTGTATGTATGTATAAATATATACATCTTTGCAGTGAAACTTCATATAGATAGACGTCTACAAATGGAAAAATGTGAGGATAAACAGTAAAGTATGGAAATAGCAGTCTAGAGGCGTCAGGAATGCAGAGTGTGCGTTTTTGTAATTGGTGTCTGGATTTGTTGATTTCTAAAACACCGGCCCGGTTTCGGTCAGGTCCGGTGTGACCCCGGGCCTCGTCTGAACCGACCCGACGATGGGGAAACGCGAGGAGCGGTTCAGGGTACGGCGTTTTGGGGTGGGGGGGTGGGGTGGGGGCTCAAGGCTGTCCCGTCCATCGATTGCCTCTGATAGCGATCATTTCCACGGCGATGGGAATGTTCAAGGTTAGTTCACGCCGAGGTGATTTTCCGGGACCGTTTCAGGTAATCTTCAAAAATAATGCATTTCCCACACAGTAGAGCATCAAGGTCCACCGCCGCCTCCCCCCCCTTCCTCCGCCCGACGCGGCTAGGAGAGCTATCGACTAACCATCAAATCCACCCCCCTCCCGCCCGCCGCCCGCGATCTGCACGGCGGGCCATTTCTCCTTGTCTCAGCACTCCACACCTCCTCCATTATGGCTCATAATCTCATCTGAACAGGCAAATGACCCTCCGAGACTCACAGAGCAGGTTTAATAACATCCCGACACGGAGAGGGGAGGTTTCTCCCTTCTCAGCGCCGTGCATGCGTGTGTGTGTGTGTGTGTGTGTTTATCTGGCGGTGACACACGCCCAGCATCCCGTACGGAAATAACAGCCGGACAGGTAAAGTTATCGCCCGCTGTGACGGATCCGGGATTTTCTGCTGGGATTAAACTCTGCTATTTATTTATTTCTTTAGTTCATTTAATTTTTTATTTTATTTAACTTTATTTTTTTAAATCTATTTCGCTTTTACAGTGCGCACGGTGTAAAATAAAATTATATATTTATTCAAATAAGAAAAAAAATCTCCCTTCATTAATATATATTCATATATTTAAAAAAACATTTTATGTTCATGTTTTAAGATCCTAAAGAACTGATGGGGATACCAACTGTTTCAAAAAAATTCAACCAATCAAATGAAAGAACTTCAAGCTGCACTCGCCTCAAAGCGGGAAGGTCAAATCTGCTGGTTGTCCTCCATGTTCTTCTGGTTTTCTGGTTTGCTTCGAATTTAGAAGTCTGGTCATGGTCACTCAGGTGTTCTCCAGGGTTCCTTCCAGGTTCTCCGTCCTCCTCCTGCAGTCCAAAAACACTGTCGTCTAAAATCGAGAGGGTTGAAGGTTCCTCCACGCCCTCCTCTGCGTTCTCCTGCCTGGGTCCTCTTCACGTTCTCCGTCTTCCACGGTCCGAAAACAGCCAGAAGCTTCGCCGAAGATCCAAAAATTGTTAGATTGGTCAGAATTGATTGACAGCTGACCCGGCCTGGTTAAGCCCCGCCCCTTGACCCGAGGTTTTATAGTCAAATTAATTTTGTTTTTCAACAGAAAACCAAAAAGTAAGTGTGTGTGTGTGTGTGTGTGTGTGTGTGTGTGCGGTTGGGGGGGATCCAGTCTGACGAGCATTGGCGAAAGGGGCGGGGCTTAACCAGGCCGGGTCAGCTGTCAATCACAAGACCCACCAGCCATTTGATGATTTAGAATCTACATGAACCGACTGACTGCAGAGAACCAAACCGGGCGGGAGAACGTGGAGAACCCAGGCGGGAGAACATGGAGAACCCGGGCAGGAGAACGTGGAGAACCCGGGCGCCTCTAAGCTCCATCTCCTCCTCCGTGAACGCCTTCACTTTCCCGGCAAAAATACAACCCACCTGCCGACTCCCCCCTCAAATGACAGTGACGTCTCTACTTCCTCTCGGACACGCCGTCCCGCCGCCCGACCCCGGGGACCGGAATCCCGCTCGACCCTGCCGGCATCGGCACCTGCCGGTTGCCGTGACAACTGCATCCCCGCCAACCCCCCACCCCCCCTCCGGCTTATTGGTCAGGTCCTCCGGCTGGCGGCCATAACTCCTGGCAAACGAGGCTTATGATCCTTCGCCTCCTACGCCCTTTATGGGTGCTTGGGGAGACAATGGGGCGATGCAGACCCCCAACCCCCCACCCCACTTTTCTTTACACACACACACACATACACACACACACCACTCAACTGTATTTCTCCTTACCCCTCCGTCTTTCCCAACATATATATATATATGGCTGGTGGTCCATCAACCCCCTCCATCCTCCACCCTGAGCTGCCTCTCAGCTGCTCAGTGATGGATGAAGAGGAAGAGGAATTAACCTTGGCTTTATGGGGACTCCTCCGCCACCAGATCCATGTTTGCCTCTCGGACTTTTTCCTCTTGAGTGTCTCCGTGTGTGTGTGTGTGTGTGTGTGTGTGTGTGTCTGAAGGCTTCCTCTAAGCCAACGCCTCCCAAATGAACCAGGCAAATGGCGCATATTGAGAATGGCTTCTCAATGAGCAGCGATTTGTCTCACCTTAAGGCGGAGGCGGTTAGCGTGGTGGTTAGCGCGGCGGAGCGTGGAGCGGCTCTTGGATATAAACGGTCGACCTGAGGAAAAAAAACAAAACAAAACAACAAAACAGATGCCTTTGACATGACGGCAGTGGTTGTGTTTTGTTTTTGTGTCAGGTTTTTCCATCAATCACAGTGAAAACGCAACGCTTGCGATGACCTCCGAGGAGCGGTGTGATAAATAAAAAGTGAAACCGATCCATCAAGTACCTTTAAATAGCAGGGATGTATTCGCCAGTGAACTCAAATCGGGGCCTGCAGCCGATAACAACAATTGCTAAACGGTGATTGCCGCTGCTAACATTAGCATTGCTAACTGTTACATCCGTGCGACAGACCAAAAACAGCCCTATGTTTGCGATGCACATTAGTTTGATACCATGAGTTGTTAGCTGTTGTTGCATCACTTGGTGTGCAGCAAGGAAATTGCTAGGGTGATGGTGTTAGCTCGCCTTCAAGGAAATAATGAGCTATGTGTCGTTACATTAAGTAATGTTGCATTATGCTACATTGAGCTATGTTATGTTACATTAAACTACACTCAGTTGCATAATGAATGTTGTTTTGATGAATGTTGCCTTACCCAATGCTATGCTATGCTATGCTATGCTGTACCATACATTTACATTACATTATGTTCCATTACATTAAGCTACTTGATGAATGTTATGTTACCCCGTGCTACATTAATTACGTTATGTTAAGCTATGCTCTGAGCGTTATGTTACCCCGTGGTACATTACGTTACCATGTGCTGCGTTATGCTACATTAAGCTACACTGTTGCGTTATGATGAACGTTACGTTACCCTGTGCAACATTATGGTACACTATGCTACGTTAAGCTACGCTATGTTGCGTTACGATGAGCGTTACGTTACCCTGCGCTACATTATGTTACATTACGCTACATTAAGCTACGCTCTGTTGTGTTACGATGAGCGTTACGTTACGCAGTGGTACATTACGTTACGTTATATTATTTTACGTTATGTTACATCAGGCAACGCTCTGTTGTGTTATGATGAACGTAACGTTACCCAGTGGTATATTATGTTACCAAGTGTTACGTTATGCTACATTGAGCTATATTGTTGCGTTATGATGGACGTTCTATTACCCTGTGCTACATAACATTACGTTACCTTGCATTAGGTTATGTAACGCTAGATTAAGCTACATTCTGATGCATTACGATGAACGTTACATCACCCTGTGCTACATTATGTTACCACGTGCAGCCTGACGTTATGTTACGTTACGCGATTTATCACATGACCATTACAGTTTATTGTAATAGAGGGTTTATCTCAAGCTAATTAATTAGCAGGGGTGTTTTTTTTTGTGCTACATATGCTAACTAGCATGTTCTCCTCTAGCAGAGGATGATTTCGAAAATGTTCCCCCGCCGTGTCGACTTGATCAGGCGTGTGAGGACAACACGGCTGGGATTTTCAGTCCAGTTTTCCACGCCACGGCTATCATCGCCAAGGCAGCACACGGAAATTAACCTCCCCACCCACCGGGTCGCATCCAGCCGACGACCCCGCTCTTACCCCGGGAGGCGACGGCGTGGGCGAGGGAGACCAGGTGTGATGAAGGTTAATAGCGCGTCTGTCTTTAGCGGCTGTAAAGGGTGCAGACAGTCTGTTAGTGCTTACAGCGCCGGGTCGGTCACACACGTCGCTTTGGATTAAAGTGCAGGGTGGGAAGGGGGGGCGGTGGCAGATTTGAATTCAAGAATTTCAATATTTATTGAACTTTTTTTTTTTTTTTTTTGGATAAATGTTGAAAATGGCGTTCTCGGCGGCCCCGCCATGTGATGTTGCCATAAAAAAATACATACACGGAGATGGGAAATGTGTTGACGCCTTCCATTGTGTGTGTGTGTGTGTGTGTGTGTGTGTATTCAGAGCTATTCACAGCTATTCAGAGCGAATAGCTCTGATCGCTTCGGAGAACGCCACCCCGTCCCCGTCCCACCGACGCCGCTACATGATCAGGTGTGGCGGCTGGAGCTCGTCTGTCCGCCCGTCAGCCTGTTACCGTGGTGATAGGAGCTGAGTCCTGTCCCCTTTTAGTGTCAGCGCCGCCGACGTCCACGTCACGTCACGGCGGCGGCGGGGCTGACAGGACGGAACGACCGGCGAGTGTGTGTGTGTGTGTTTGTGTTTTGGTGGAGCAGCTGAGTGGGCCTGGCAGTTTGTCCCTTGGGATCAGCCTTTCCTGTGTGACCTGCTGACCCCCCCACGACACACACACACACACACACACACACACACACACACAGACAGAGGCATGGTTGAGGGTGATATCAGAAATAAGACCTGGCATTGATTTTTGTTTTTCCCATCACAACAACCATAAATAATATTCATTCGGAATATGAAACTATTCGAAGGAATCAGTAAGGAAATTGAATCGATTGATCGATCGGGTCGCAGATTTGACGGCTTCGGATGCAACCGCCCACGATTCGCTCTTCGACCCCGACGGCAGACGCGGCTCGCGTCGCACCGAACCAAGAGTTTTGGTCGACTGACAGGTAGAAGCCGATGTCGTCGGCGTAGAGATTTTACCGTAAACGTTGGAGGACGGTGGGGGTCTGTCTTTAAATGTTTCCGTTACGGAGCTGAAAAAAAAACGTCCGGAGTCACACACACACACACACACACACACACACACACATGCACTGACACAGTCTAGCAGGCAGGAAGCTGAGACAGTTTCCAAGACGTCGTGGCGGGTCGCCTTGGGGGGGTAAAAGAAGGGGAGGTGGGTTCTCCTGCGACTTCCTGCGTCCGAGGAGGAGCATTAGACCCAAGACAATGTCACAGCCAATCAGCTTCAACCGAGTCACATGACCCCCGGCAGTTGGCCGTCTGGTGCGTCTCCCTCCGTCCTAAAACCCCTCCTGACAGCCGTCCGCCGCTCCGCAGGACTCCACTTGTCCAAACATACCTTTCGCTCCCATCCTCCTCTTCCTCCTCCTCCTCCCGTTCCACGCCAGCTCATTGATCTCTGCCAGTATCGAATGTCAGAGGTACGTTCAAAGATGCTTTTCGCTCGCCATTAATAATTCACAGCGCCTGAATCATCAATAATAATTCTCAGCGAGCAATCATTCAGCCCCTCACCACCACTCTATCTATCTCTCCCTCCCTCCATCATCCACCTTCTCACACCTCAAACCCCCCTTGCCTGATATCCTTTTTTTCCCCCCACATTTTTGCTTATTCGGCCACGCTTTTATGTGCCGCCCCTTTCTGTTTTTTAAGCTTCTTTTTTTTTTTATTATTATTATTAGCATTATTTTACCCCCCACACACACACATCCCTTGCCGAGGCACTTTTTCAACCCGGACGGTGCTTTTATTGTTAATAAATTACGCAGAGGCGGACGATTCCTGTTTTTTCCCTCCGCGTGATAAAAAAAAAACACACACACACACACACACACACACACACAGGAGTGGTGGTTCTTATTCGAGCGCAGCCCCAAGTCAGACCCTGTCAATCACCTGCTCAAAAATGAATGAGGATGGACTTTGTGTCACCGCCCTGCATATTTACCTTAATAGATATAGTGGGGCGCAGGCAGATAGAGAGCAGAGAGCTTCTCTTAATGTACATGTAAAACTCTCCGGTGGGTCCGAGCCAAGCGTAAGTGGTTGAGTGATATTGGCAGGAGGAGAGACGAGGGGATGGAGGGGAGAAAGTGTCAGATTTAGGCGTTTTCCTTAATGCTATAAGAGCTTATTGATATTTTGATTTTCGCCGGCGTGCTGAGGCAGACGCTTTTCTTTTCTTTCCTTTTTTTTTTTTTTTTTTTTTTTTTTTTTTCCACCCCCGCTCCGTCTTTTCTTTAAAGGTGCTTCAACGCCGGACGGTGTCGTCTCTGCGGAGAACGTCCGTGATGGTGATGAGGTGGAGGAGAAGGCCAGAGGGTCGGGTCTGGACGGGTCACCTGTCAGTCATCTGAGCACTGCATCTCCCAGAGAGAACCCGAACGGGAGAACATCAAGAACCGACCCAGGAGAACGTGGAGAGAACCCAAGCAGGAGAACATGGAGAACCCGTAAAGCAGAACGATGGAGAACCCGGTCAGAAGAACATGGAGAATCCAAGCAGGAGAACATTGAGAACCTCCCTAGGAAGAAATGTAGAGAATCCAACCAGAAGAACATGGAGAACCCAAGCAGGAGAACATTGAGAACCCGTAAAGCAGAACGATGGAGAACCCGGTCAGAAGAACATGGAGAACCCAAGCAGGAGAACATTGAGAACCTCCCCAGGAAGAAATGTAGAGAATCCAACCAGAAGAACATGGAGAACCCATTCAGGAGAACATGGAGAACCCAAGCAGGAGAGCATTGAGAACCCGTGAAGCAGAACGATGGAGAACCCAAGCAGGAGAACATGGAGAACCCAAGGAGAACATGGAGAACCCAAGCAGGAGAACATGGAGAACCCAAGGAGAACATGGAAAACCCAAGCAGAAGAACATTGAGAGCCTCCCCAGGACAAAATGTAGAGAATCCAACCTGAAGAACATGGAGAACCCCGTCAGGAGAACATGGAGAATCTAGCGAGAAGAACATGTAGAACCCAAGCAGGAAAACATTGAGAGCCTCCCCAGGACGAAATGTAGAGAATCCAACCAGAAGACCATGGAGAACCCATGCTGGAGAACATGTAGAACCCAAGCAGGAGAACATTGAGAACCTCCCCAGGACAAAATGTAGAGAATCCAACATGAAGAACATGGAGAACCCATGCAGGAGAACATGGAGAGAATCCAGAGAGGAGAACCTGGGGAGAACCCTGGTAGAACATCGAGAACCCACATTGGATCAACCCAGGAACAAGAGCATACAGAGACCCAGCGTGAAGAACCAAGAAAGCAGAATGATGGAGAGAACCCAGGAAGGAGAACATGGGGAGAACCCAGGTTGAAGAACATCGAGAACCCAACATGGAGAACCCAGAAAGCAGAACGATGGAGAGAACCAAAGAAGGAGGACTTAGAGAATCCAGGCAGGAGAACATAAAGAACTTAACTAGGAGAACAGGGAGAGAATCCGGGCAGGAGAACATGGAGAACCCAGAAAGCAGAACACTGGAGAGAACTCAAGCAGGAGAACGTGGAGAGAATCCAGAAAGGAGAACCCACTGGACCACCGTGTTAGAACATGGATCCGTGGAAGCTCAGCAGATCCTCCCTCCACTCCTTCTTCATCCCATCCCTCCTTCTCTGGGAGTCACTGCGCCCCGCCGCTAATTGAAACCGCTTGCTAACGACCCTCACGGGACCCCCGCTAACAGGCTCCGCCCCCCCAGTGTGTGTGTGTGTGTGTGTGTGTGTGTGGGCGAGTACACACCTGGGAAGCCCCTGACGGCAGCTTGGTCAGCGTGGCAGAAAGTGGGCGGGGCCAACTGATCCGGCTGGCTGGAGGGGCAGAGGTCAAAGGTCAGAGAGATCTATTTATCTGGAGGGGGAAGCATGAAGGGGAAGCAGGAAGACAGGTATTTATAGATGTGATTGGTGTAATTAGACCTCTGGAGACAGTGTGTGTGTGTGTGTGTGTGTGTGTGTGTGTGTGTGTGTGTGTAAGGGATATCCAACACCCAAGAGGACGGACTCACCTGACGCTGGTGTCTGTTTTCACTTCCTGTCCTTATCGACGCCTGCTTCCTGTATCAGCAGGAAGTGGCCACACAGCAGCAGCGACAGTGGCGGCGGCGGCGGCGGCGGTGGCGGTGGCGGCGGCGGCGGTGAGGTGAAACCGGAGAGAGAGGGCTTTGACCTGCTGGAGAAAAAAAAGAGGAGAAAATCAGCAGCTTCCAGATAAATTATGAATGAGAGAGATGGAAGGATAAGAAGGTTGTAAACAGCTGGAGAGTCAGATCCATCACACACACACACACACACACACACACACACACACAGATATAGAGAGGGAGATTCACACACTCACACACATATAGAGAAAGATACACACACACACACACACATCAAGAGAGATACAGCTACGTGCACACACACACACACACGTAGAGAGAGATATACACACACACACACACATACATACATTTTCAAACTCACACTCACGCACTCATACACATGGACATAGAGATAGAAATACACACATGTATAGAGTGGGAGTCACACAAACACACACACAGTCATACACACAGAGTTACAAATACACATACATATATTGGGATTTACACACATGCACACACACACAGACACGCACACAGATACACACACACACAGCCATTCAAATACATAGAAATACAAAGCACACACACTCAAACTTAAACTGCACCCAGAAAGAGAGACGCACACAGCCACACACACACACACACACACACACACACATACACACACACACACACACACTAAGACACAAATTTACAAATACAGACACACATGGACACACAGAAAGACCCACACACACTTCTTCCAGCAGAACAATTTGCAAGCTTTGTGTGTGTGCGTGTGTGTGTGTGTGTGTGTGTATGTGTGTGTGTGTGTGTGAGAGAGAGAGAGAGAGCGAGCGAGAGATGAAAAGAGTGATGGAGTGACAGAGCGACTGGGAGACGGAGGAAGAAAAGAAGAAAACGAACAAAATAGCGTTCTGGGCTCAAGGAGGCGGGAGGAGGGAAGGGAACAAGGACTCCAGGAAAGAAAGGAAGGAGGGAAGGAAATGTGAAAGGGAGGCTCAGATGGTTTGTCATGTGACCTGGCTGACATCTTTTTTTCTCAAGGCAGGAGCCTCAGTCCTGGCCAGCACAGAGCAGGAACACCAGAGACTAGAACCAAAGGAGATGAGAACAAGGGTACCAGAACCAAAGAGGACCATAACCCTGGAGGCCGGAACCATAAGGGACTGGAACCCTGAAGAATAGAACTGAAGGAGACTAGAACATTAGAAGACCATAACTCTGGAGACTAGAGTCCCAGAGACTAAAGACAAAGGAGACTTGAACTGTAGAGGACTACAACACTGGAGACTAGAACCCCAAGGGACTAGAACCCTGAAGAATAGAACCGAAGGAGACTTGAACATAAGAGGACCATGACCCTGGAGGCCGGAACCATAAGGGACTGGAACCCTGAAGAATAGAACCGAAGGAGACTAGAACATTAGAGGACCATAACTCTGGAGACTAGAACCAAAGAAGGCTAGAACATATGAGGACCATAACCCTGGAGGCCGGAACCATAAGGGACTGGAACCCTGAAGAATAGAACCGAAGGAGACTAGAACATTAGAGGACCATAACTCTGGAGACTAGAGTCCCAGAGACTAAAGACAAAGGAGACTTGAACTGTAGAGGACTACAACACTGGAGACTAGAACCCCAAGGGACTAGAACCCTGAAGAATAGAACCGAAGGAGACTTGAACATAAGAGGACCATGACCCTGGACACCAGAACCAAAGGAGACTAGAACCGAAGAGGACCATAACTCTGGAGACTACAAATTGAGGAGTCTAGAACTGTAGGGGACTAGAACTGAAGAGGACCATAACCCTGGAGACTAGAGCCCCAGAAACTAGGGACAAAGGACACCAGAACAGTAGAGGACGACAACACCCAGACGCCAGAACCATAAGGGACTAGAACCCCGAAGAATAGAACAGAAGGAGACTTGAACATAAGAGGACCATAACCCTGGACACTAGAACTGAAGGGGACTAGAACCATAGGGCACTAGAACCAAAGGAGACTAGAACTGTGGAGGACTAGAACCAAAGAGGACCAAACACCTGGAGACTAGAACCGTAGGGGACTAGAACTGAAGAGGCCCATGACCCTGGAGACTAGAGTCCCAGAAACTAGAGACAAAGGACACTAGAACAGTAGAGGACTACAACCCCAGAGGCTATAACCATAAGGGACTAGAACCCTGAAGAATTGAGCCGAAGGAGACTTGAACATAAGAGGACCATAACCCTGGACACTAGAACCAAAGGAGACAAGAACTGTAGGGGACTAGAACCAAAGGAGACCATGACCCTAGAGACTAGAGACTAGAACCAAAGGAGACTAGAACTGTGGAGGACTAGAACCCTGGAGACTAGAACTGATGGAACCCTCATTTGATCCATAATTGATGGTCTTCATCGGAGGTGGCTGGTGAGCAGGGAGCGACGGAGTCTGATGTGGATAACAAGCGTACCTCTTCCTCCCCCTCCTGCTCCCCCCGTTCAAACCTGCGGTCACAGTGCTGGAGCTCCTCGCTTCCCCTTCCCTCTTGATGTTTTCCGTTCTCTTTTTTTGTTTTGTTTTTCAGCCCGACCTTTCTTTTCTCTTTTAATGAGCATCAGAATGCGGCTCCCCCCTTCTTCTTTTTTTTTTTTAAGAATAGAAGAAGGGGGAGGAAGATGAGGAAGAAGGCTAGGAGGAGGGGAGAGGAACAAACAACAAGAAAGCGGGTTGAGTGGCGGGGGGTGTTGTTCACGGGGGAGCGAAGAAGAAGCGTTAGTGATAAAAGTGCTTACGGAGCGTTCGGGGGAAGTTGTGCCGATGCGCGGCGCCGCAGATGTAGGCCAGTGAGTCGCCCTGCGAGTCTTATGGAACGCGTCGGAACCACAGACGTAACAATGTGCTGACGACGGACCGGGTTCTAAGGACTCCGAGCAGTCGTCCCGGGTTCCGCCCTTTGCCCTGCGATGCCTTGATTGTGGGGTTCATGTCGGGGTTGAAGACTGAGAGGTGATTAGCGTTCTCAGAGTTCCTCAGGTTTCTAGCCCTTCCGATGGGTATTCGGCACAAAAGGTCTGACGTTCCCCCGGACTGACTGATGTAGAACCCAGAGGTTCTTAGGGGTCTGGTGGTCCCAGTGTTGGATGTTCTCAGGGTTTGAGGTACCTGGGGAGTAATGTTCTCTTGAGCCAGAAAATCCTTGTGTTGACTGTTCCCTCAAACCCTGGGAACAAGGAACCCTGGGAATGTTGACCCATGAGAACCTACAACTTGGGGAACATGAACGTTTGAAAAAAAGTAATCCTGGGAGCATTGTACCCTGGGAACATGAAAACTGAGAACCCTGAAACTTTGGAACCTTGAACCTTGGGGACATGTAGCCTGAGAACCCTGAACCTTCGGTACCCGAACCTCGGGAACACGCAGCCTGAGAACCTTGAACCTTGGAAATATGTAGCCTGAGAACCCTGAACCTTTGGAGCCCTGAATCTTGGGAACATGTAGCCTGAAAACCCTGATCCTTTGTACCCGTGAACCTTGGGAACATGTAGCCTGAGAACCTTGAACTTTGGAAATATGTAACTTTGGTACCCGAAGCTTGGGAACATGTAGCCTGAGAACCCTGAACTTTGGAAATATGTAGCCTGAGAACCCTGAACCTTTGGAGCCCTGAAGCTTGGGAACACTGCTCCCTTGAAAAAAATGAACCCTTGGAACATGTAAACCTGAGAACCCTGAACCCGGGGAACACTGAACTTGAGAACCTTCAATTTTGGGAACACCGAACCCTCGGAAAACCTGAACCCTGGGAACCCTGAACTTTGGGAACATGAAACCCCTGACAAACCTGAGCCCTGGGAACATTGAGAACCCTAAACCTTAATACATTTTCCGCTGCTAGAAAGTAAACGTTGACTAGGAGAAGCATTACGTTCCCCGTCCAGAGGAACATCCAGGAACTTTCCGTACGGGGTTCCCTCCTGAAGACGACCCCAAACTGGAAAGCGTCCCGTTTGGAGCAACTTGACATGACAGCTCCGCCGTCATTAGTCACTTTATATTTTCAGAGACACACACTCCCACACACACACTCAAAAATACAAATGCAGGTTCCGTCAGGAGGATTGTTTACCTCTCGCCTCCCGGAGACAAAAGAGGAACCAAACAAAAGGTGAGGGTTCCTCGGCGTTAAGGAACCTCCTTAAAAACCATCAGACGCCATTAATAAAACAGAGGAGGCTGTCAGAGTGTCAGGGAGGGGGTCTGTCAGGGTGACACACACACACATGCTCACACACACAAACACACACACACACACACACACACATGCATGCAGATACACGCATAAAGAGGACACACAAGCACACACAAGCAGATCTAGACATACAGAGGGCACACACACTGTGCAGATATTTACAGATGTATGAGGAAGACACACACTCATATGCAGATAGACACAAAGAGGGGGAAATCACACACACACACACACACACACACACGCACACACACACACACACATACACACACATGCAGATACAGATATGCAGAGGGCGTGCACACTATACAGATATTTGCAGATGTATGAAGAAGACACACATGCACACACATAAACACATGTGCAGATACAGACATAAAGACGGGAAACACACACACAGACACACACACACCTATGGACACATGCAGTTACAGACATAAAGAGGGGACACAGACACACACACATGCAGATACAGATGCATTAAGAGGACACACACACACACACACACATGAACACATATGCAGATACAGACATGTGAGGGGGGACACACAAACACACGCACACACACATGCAGATAAAAACACATAAATAGGGAACACACACACACACACTCAAACAGACATCTGCAGCGTGCACACACAGAATACACAAACATTCCTAGAACACACATACACACACACACACAAGCAGAACATACATACGCACACAGGCACACACACATACAGACAAATGCACAGGGCACAAACACACAAATAGCACACGCATATAGAACACATATACAAACACGCAGAACACAAACACACACACGCACATAGAACATATACACACAGACCCCCCACACCCACACACACATGCAGATACAGACACATAGAGAGGGCACACACATACATACTTTTAGAGTCACAAAAGTGGGACACATACTCATTGAACACACACCGAATATACATACACACACACACATACAGCAGAGGGCAAAAACTCACACACACACATAGAAAACATAAAAACACAAAACACACAAGCCCACATGCACACACATATACAGAGGGTGTGGACACAGAAATCACACACTCATTGTACACACACATGCACAGTTGTTGAATATACACACGTACATACAGTACACGTGCATAGGACACACACACATACACACATGTACACATGCGCACACAGACATGCACAGCACACACACACATATAGAACTCACAGTCACAAACACACACATCCATGGATACACAGAACACACACACACACACTCTCATAGACACACACATGAACACACACTGATTGAGCACCAAATCCCCCTAAAAACTTAATAAAAAAGATAAATAAATACATGCATAAATGAAAAATAAAATTTAAAAAAATTAAATAAAATTGGATAAAATAGAATAAAATAGAATAGAATAAAATAGAATAAAAAAAAATAAAAATAAAATAAAATAAAATAAAATAAATTAACAAGTGACACTGCTCTGCCACTGCGGCTCCATTATATAAACGCTGAATAAAACCTTAAGTGCCTTAATCGTTGGGGTGCAATTAAATATGAAATGAAAATGTCAGGCGAGGGACGAAGGTGTGTGTGTGTGTGTTTGTGTGTGTGTGTGTGGGAGTGGGGTCCCGTATCAGCGCCGCCAGGCCCCCAGCTGTAAAGCGGCTGTTTGTTTGCGCCCCCCAACCCCACCCAGTGTGTCTTTACAGTCGGACCTCAATCATCTACAGTATCTTAACGATGGGCAGTAATTAGACAGCCGGGGCGAGGGGGGGTGGGGTGGGTGGAGGGGGGGGGTAATCTGGGGGGGGCTTGAGCTTTCCATCCCTATGCTTCTATTTGGGTCTGAACCGGTTTGTAGGTTCTGCTTCAGAAGAACACACACACACACACACACACAGCAAGAAAAATAAAGGGTAGGTGGGATTTGGATGTGAGGTTACGGGTGTGTGTGTGTGTGTGTGTGTGGGGGGGGGGGGGGTTGATCCACAATCCAGCTCAGTGTCCAAATCCCAGCCTTCCATTTGAGTCTGTTTGACACAGCTGGGTCAGATTAGGTTCCATTAAAAAAAGAAGTAAACAGAAGTGAAGGGAACCCTGGTTGGAAGAGGAACGACAGCACGATAAGTTACCGCGTCCTGCAAACTGGTTGTGATTTTAGTGGACTGAAGACAAACCAGAAGAGGGCCTGAAATAAAAGAGAGCCGGAGGCTGATGAGAAACACAAGAGAACAGGAAACCGACAGGAACCGGCAAAGGGAGGACAGATGGAAACCAGGAAACGAAGAGAAACTAAAGAGAACCGCATACAAACAGGAATCCGAAAATAGCGAGAATCGAAAACGGATGAGAACCAGAAACCGTCTTGAACGGGGAAACGGGAGAACCGAAGACAGACGGACACCGGAAATGGAGGAGAACCGGAAAAGGGAGAACGGAAAACACATGCATACTGGAAATGGATGGCAAAAAGCAAAAGACGTCGGACGTCTCTGTATGATTGACAGCCGACCCGTCGGGGTTAAACCCCGCCTCCCGCCCGCTGGGATTGGCTCCGGCCGGCTCCCCCTCCGACCCGGCGAGAAGGCTAACATCCAATTTAAAACCCGACGGAGACCATCAGGATAAACCGTTCTCATCCAATATATGTCGGATGGTGTTGCATGACATCACCGTGGCAACGGGACGTTACTCGTCGTCGTGGCGATCGGATCCTTCCCTCGTCTGAGGGGGCGCGGTGTCGTGAAAACACCCTCGGGTGACCCGGATTAATCCAGCGGGGGATAACGCCAGCGCATAAACCACCGCCGCCGTGTGTGTGTGTGTATGTGTGTGTGTGTGTGTGTAAACAAGCAGGCGGGTAAATGATTAGATTTTCATTAGTAAAACGGATAATGAATGCTGGGTGTGTGTGTGTTTGTGAGTGTGCAAGCATGCATGCATACAGACGCCGTTAACATCCGTGTGAATATGTGTGTGCGTGTGTGTGTGTGTGAGTGTGTGTGTAAGAGGTGAATTAAAAGTGCATTGACTATGTGGCAGCACGTGCTATATATTAAACCCCGCCTGCCAGCAGCTCCAGCCAGAGGACCTATTCATCTTCCTGCAGAGAGTGCTGACCCCCCCCTCCGACACACACACACACACACACACACACACACACACACACATGCATACAAACACAATCAAATTAATTAACATTTCTGAGATCCTGCGCTCGTTAATCCGTCCGCCGGGAAATAAAGATGGCGGAGAAAGAAGTTTGACCGGCGAACAAACCGGAGGAAGGAAAACAAAGCGGAACGGAACCCGAGCCTGGTGTTCGGTTCACATCGATTCCTACGAGACGCACCGAGGGGTCGGAGGTCAGAGGTCGGAGGTCGAAGGGCGGCCGACAAGAGCTGGGGGTCGGCGGCCTCGTCCGATCAACGCGTGGACGGGTTCTCGCCACATTCGCCCTTCACGTTTCCTGCTTGGGGTCTCCACTTGCTCTCCATATGTTCTCCTAAGCCCCGCCTCCCCTGGGTCAGGAGGCGGGGCTTAGCTGCTATAACAAACACAGATTATTATTATTATTTATACAAGTTGTGGTAGTAGTAGAAGTATTACAGATGAAGTAATTGTCAGTTTATGAAATAATACTTGCAGTGTTCCCGAAGTAACGCGGCCCGACACGTCGTCACATTAGCATCTCCTCCGATTAGATTACGACATCACATCCAGCGGGCGTCGCCGGGGGCGACAGGCGTCCGAGGAGGGGATCGATGTCGGTGTAATCTCATCACGGCTCGTCTCCGCCGCTCCCGGCTGGCGGCGAGGAATAAAACATCAAAACGGCGGTCGGAAAATGCAAATCGATAAAGGGACGCCGTGGTTGTAGTTCCACAGTTTGGCCACCGGGTGAAATTCGCCTAGCGATGTTTGGAACCCAAATCCAAGAGCCTCCTGTTTGGGTGGGGGTGTAATAAATATGTAATAAATATGTAATGAATGTGTAATAACTGTGCAATAAATGCTTAATAAGTAATATCTCATGAATTGAAGTTTTTAAACTTGACATTGTGTTGCAGAGGTGATATCTCATCGGGAGGCTCATCAACCGTCTCCAGCTGTGCGAGTTATTTTGGACCACGACCCGCTCTCACCTTTTTTTTTTAAAAATTAAAAAAAAAAAAATTACGACGGGTTACAGCGAGGATGCAGCAGCTGTACCTGCTAATGAATTCACCAGGGTGGAGGTGGAGGTGGAGGTGGAGGTGGAGGCTCCCGCGTGGCCTCCCGCCTCTGCAGGCCGCAACTCCCTGCCCGCCGCCACATTGCCACGCGCTCCTCATCAACGCCGCCGCCGCCGCTCTGGTCCCCCAGGAAGCCAGGAATGTCTATTAATTAAAACATCAGGGGTTTAATTGGAGTTTAGTTTGGAGTTTTTAATTCTCTTTAATTAGGATCCTTTATAGCCGCGATATTACAACTTTACCGCTTCAACAGTGACTCCCATCTCGTTGAATCACAAATGTTTTACATTTTTAAACTCTCTTCATCTTCCTCCGCAACTTTATTCCCGATCTATTACAGCCTTATTTCCGGATTCGCGTTTTTTTTTTTTTTTTTTTGAGAAAATGAACTAAAACAACAATTTTCAATTTGTTGAAATTTCCGTGTCACCTGCACGGGCGAGAAGAAGAAAAAGAAGAAGTGGAGGAAGAGGAGAGCGGCGGTATCGACCCCCCTCTTCCTCCCTTCTCCTCCACCAGGGGAGATTTGAACAGATTCCTCCTCGGTGTCTGCAGGAATACATCCCCTTTCATCCCCCTCTCCTCGCCGTTTATCTCGCCACTCTTCCGAAGAGCACCTCCAATCCCCTCCGCCGAGCATCCAAAGCCTGGGAGAGGAAGAAGAAGTCGGGGGGGGGGGGGTTGTTTTTCGAGGCTCCGGTAAGCCTCTCAGACAGCAGACACACACACACACACCTGAAGTGACACACACACCCGCCGCGGCGCAAAGGCTCATCTTACTTTTCAAAAAAAAAAAAAAAAAAAAAAAAATTCCGGATCTTTGAGAGATTTCAGGACCTTCCAGCAGCACTTCTAGAACCTTGTTGCTACAAACCATATTTTCTCCTATTTTTCTTCCTGAACCGCCGGATAAAGTAATTTCTTAGGTTGGAAGGAACCAATGACAAGGCTAGTTTCATCAGCCAATAAGGACGCAGCTTTCGAACCCAACCAGGAAGTGACGATCTGAACGTCGCTCGCCGGCTCCATCGAACCATCGATTCCCGCGAATGACGACGGGTGATGGATTGTGAGGGTCTGTTTTTAGCACGTGGCGTGTTGCCGCGACGATGGGGGTTCAAAGGTTAGCGTCGCGCTCCGAGATGCGGTTGCCTTGGCAACACAATCTGAATCCAAATGCAACCCCCAGCCCCCTAACCCTCCTCCGCCGCCACAGACGGAAGGCTGGCTTTAACAAGGCTCACAAACAAATCCGTCTCTCACACACACACACACACACACGACCGCAAACACACACACACACACTAACACACACACACACACACACATTTGTCATCTTCATTAACTTTCATTGTGAGAGAGAGTCTGCCTGTTTACAGAGTGTCCACCTGGTCAGCTCAGCGGGTGAGACACAGGGAGCGAAGGCATGTGTGTGTGTGTGTGTGTGTGTGTCCAGGGGACAGCTTTGTGTCACCCCCCCCCCCCCCACACACACACACACACCCCTTCCCCTGCCCCCCGGAGTGGCAGCGGAGTCATTTGCTCAGCCTTATGATGTCGTCACGGCGAGTTAGTGGCGAGTGCCGAGTCCCCCCTCCACCCCCCCACGCCAATCCGGCTCTCCCGATGCCTCTCTCACACACACACACACACACACACACACACACACACACACACACACACATGCACCCTCCCCCCCCGTCCCTCCATCCCTCAGTGGTCAGTGCGGGGAGAAGAGCTGCTGACGCAGGCCGGCAGAGGTAACAAGCTTACCTGCGGATAATCTCCTAAGAGAAATTTCAAGGGAAGGGAGGAGAAGGATGGAGACGCATGGAGAACGAGAGAGAAAGAGAGAGAGAGAGAGGCGGGAAGGATGGATGGAAGGGGGGAAACTTAGCGAAGTTTTTTTAGCCCCTGACTTGCTGCGGCAAGCAGTTCCCATTCTGCGAGGCAACTTCCCGTCCGCGGTCAAGCACTCGTCGAGCTCACAATGGAGGACGCGGGGCGGCCTGTCAGTCCAACGTCATTGAATAAGCCCCCCCGAGACTTAATAGCAACCCCCCCCTCCCCCGACACACACACACACACACACACACACACACACACACACTTATCCCTGATGTTTGTTAGCATTAGAGCTTCCATGTACAAAACAGTAAGACGTTGGGGAGCAAAGGTTTACCATAAGTAACGCTGATTAGCATGCTAGCACTAGCGTCTGTTCGGCCAAAGGGTCATTCTGCTGTTTTTCTTCCGGGTTCGGCCCTCAGATGAGCTGAAAGGGAGGGTTCGGAGCGCCGTCGCAATTCAGGCTTGAACCCGGTGATGCTAAGCTAGCGTTTCCCCGGACCTGCTGCCTCCGGGTTTGCAGCAACTTCTCCACGTAATGATTGACGGGGACAAATCAGCTCAGTCGGCGCAATAACATTGTTGTTTATTTATTTTTTGTCGTTCTTTTACACGTTGATGTCAGAGATAGCGGGGCGGCTCGACGGCCGGGACGCCAAAGTGAAGCTTGAATCCGTTTTCGGGGGGTTGGGGTGGGGTGGGGGTGCATCAACGTCCCCGGGAATTCGGGATAATAGAAGTGGACATTTGCATCGGAGGGGGGCGGTTGTCCTTTACAGGCTTGGGGGAGAAAACTGAGCCAGAACCGAACCCCGCTGGAAAAGTAGAGATTAAAAAGCCCAGTGAAGCGAAGTCGCATGAGTGTGTGTGTGTGTGTGTGTGTGTGTGTCATACGGGTTCACCTCTCTTTTAATCAAGTCCAACTTTAATGAAGTGTCTTTGTGCATCACCTTCATTAGCACATTTACTCAATCAATAGGCGCTGTGTATTCAAGCAATTCAATGAAAACTATAATGTGACGCCCGGATTGGAATAGAGTTTGTTGTGCATGCATGCATGCGTACGTGTGTGTGTGTGTGTGTGTGTGTGTGTGTTATGTATATATTTGCATGCATCTTGCAGGGAAAAAAAAAAAACCCTGCAACCGAGACGCCGCCGCAATTAACTTTGTCGTTCCTGCCTCGGCCCTCCGACCGTCAATACAGGTACTCGTCAGTCAAGTGTCGCCCCCCCCCCACTTACCCATCATGCAGCGCTGCGGCCTCGCAATGCAGTGATTAGCCCCCCCCACACCCACCCGGACCATTTAATTAATTAGCCGCGGCACTTAATTATGACAAACTGCATTACGGCAGCGGCTCGGCGGGCGTTGTGTTCGGTAACAATTTGATTTGAGTGAAAATGGGGTGGTCGGACGCGGGGCGGCGTGGGGGGGGTTATTGAGCAGAAAGAGACATATGATGAGATTAACAATAATCAGAGCGGTGGGAATAGTCCATGACCACCGGCAAGGGGGGGGTTGGGGAGGGTGTGAGTGACGGCTTCTGATGGATCAAATTAGGTTTTTCTCTTCTCATTAGGATCCGGAGAGTAAAGTGATGCTGAAGGAGTGTGTGTGTGTGTGTGCGTGTGTGTGTGTGTGTCCAGGATGAGGGTTTAATCTACTCAATGCGTCCTTATCTTTTTTACCCAAGCGGAGATAATCATCTAATATACATTATTCCTCTTTGCTCGTTGTCGGGGTAACAGCGGGGGCAGACCATTGTCAAGCCGGGGGGGGGGACGCTAAGTTTTCACCAACCCCGGTGACCCTGAAACAAAGGTGACCCCCCCGATGCTACCGCCCCCGACTGGTTATAAAGTAATTTGTTTTGCAAATTCTAGATAATCGATTTAACTCTTAAAGGAAATTTCTGGATAATTTAACGTGACATTTTGCTGATTTTTCAAATAACTCTTATTCTTTCCCCCTTTCACGTTTTCAATAATTAATTTATGTTTTTTTTTTTTTTTAGCTGCTTCCGGCGCTGATCCTCCCGATCCCCTCACTGAACCCCCCACTAGGGTAAAGCTGAGCTATAATGCTAAAATTACCACCATCCTCCGGTAAAGTTTTTTTTTTTTTTTTTTTTTTGAGTTTTGTTTCAATATAAAAAGCACTGAAAGGAAACACTTTTAATGATGATGTATTTTAAAGGAAACTATTTTTTAAATAACACCCCTTCCCCCCTATTTTTGGTGCATTCTCATCTGATAACCAGGCATCTTTTAAGCAGTGGGACAAACCATCTCTTGGAAGGCAGGGGGAACGGGGGGATCCCACTTGGAACAATGCCTTTTGTTATTTTTTTACTTTTTAATACTCAAGTGATTGTTATTACTATTTCACAACTTTCCTCAGGTGTCAACATAATTTATGAAAACATGAAAATAACCATGAATCTTTTTTGATCGTTAATTGAAACCACTAAACTACAGGCGGGTGCTACAATGCAACGTGCTAACGTGCTAACGTTGACAGGGTCACGAGGGGAGAAAAGGAAATCTCTCTGTGAGGCTTCACTTGTCCGAAAAACCCCGGAATTGAACGCGGAGGCATTTTTTGATGAAAGCGGCGGCGCTGATGCTTTGAATAGCCGCTGACACGGGCCGTTAGCATGAGTGCGCTATCATGCTAATCACCTTAGCCGCTTCGGGACGGCGGGCCGAACGACACTTGCAGGCATTCATTTCATCCCTTCACGCCATTCCGTCCATCACGGGTGGCGCCCAAGAATCTCCTCCAACCCGCCCCCGCCTCATGGGATCATAAATAGGCCCCCCCCCACCCGCACACACACACACACACACACACACTCACTTCACCTCCATATATTTCCCTGACAAAGACGCAGCGTTGTAAAGCGTCTAAAAGCCCGCTGGAGAAGGGATGAACTGTTTCACGCCATTTCCACCTCGGTGTGTGTGTATGTGTGTGTGTGTGTGTGTGTGTATGTGTGGGTGTGTGTGTGCGGGGGGGAGGAAGGGGGGTCGAAGGAGTGGCCGGAATGATGAATTATCATAAATAAGACCGTAGCATTGGCATGAAAGAGGGGAAATCACCAGGCTAATGCAAAGGGGTGTCTGTGTGTGTGTGTGTGTGTGTGTGTGTGTGTGTGTGTGTCTGTGCTTTTTTATCTTGGTTCTTGTGCATATGTGTTTCTTGGTGTGTTTTTTGCATGTTCATGCCCATACATGTTTGTATGTGAATGTGTGCAAATACGGGTGTGCTTTCTGTGTATGTTTGTGTGTGCGTGCATGTGTTCATATACATTTATGTGCACACACACAGGCCTGCGTATGTGTACGTGCACGTGATGTGCATGTCCCTATGTCTGTATGCGTTTTCCTGCATTTTTGCCCATACGTGTGTACAGGTGAAAGTGTGCTCGTATATGCGTGTGTTTTTATTATGAACGTTTTTGTGCGCGTGCATCTGTGTGCTAATATATATGTGTGTGTGTGTGTGTGTGTCAACATCACAGAGGGTCACTCGACAAGCAGAACCATTTTGAGTGTGAAAGTGGGGGTTTGCCTGGAGGGGGGTGCAAAGGGGGATGAAGAGTGCTGTCGCCCAGACACTTATATTAACCCCCCTTGACTCCCCCTTCACCCCGCAGGAGTCTGATCCCCTCAGCTCGCGCGCAGATTAGCGTAGCAGGACCTCCCGACGGCGGCCATATTAGCCCGATGCTGCCAGAGAGCGATAGCATCCGCGGAACATTCGCACGCCGACCGAGGAACCCGGGCCTCGGCGAGAACCCCGGTGTTGTTCTGGATTTCCCGGACTTTTCCGGGACTTTCCCTTGAGGCACTGGAGGGAAAAATATGGTTTTTGTTTTTTTTTTTTAATGTGAATGTCATTTTTTTTTTTTTCAATTTTCTGATCCTCATAATTTTTTTTATATTAAAAAAAAACATTCGGTCATTTTTTTTTTATTTTAAATGAAGAGGTTTTTTTTTTCGAAAAAAAAAAACTTTTTTTTTTTTCTAAACTATTGTTAGATTTTTTTCAAACTATCAAAGTCTAATTTTCTTTCATTTGAAAAAAAAAAAAAATCCATATTCTTGCTCAAAAACATATGTTTTTAATGTGGATGTCAGTTTTTTTAATTTTTTTTCCTAATCTTGAGGAATTTTTGGATACATAAAAAAAATTTGGTCAGTTTTTAAAACATTTTTAATTTCAAATGAAGAGGTTTTTGAAAATTATTTTCAAAAACAGATTTTGATATAGATTAATTTTTCTGTCAATTTCTAATTCTTTACATTTCATTACAAAAATTCAATTTCTTGCTCAAAAAATATTGTTTTTGAATGCGAATGTCATTTTTTTTCTCAATTTTATGATGTCAAGCAATTTTTCTGAATACATTGAAAATAATTTTTGCTCAGTTTTGCAAACTTTTTCATCTCATATGAAGAGGGTGATTTTTAAAAATGATTTTCAATTTTGATTTTCCCAAATCTATGGACTGACTTTTCCTCATCCAATTGTTAATTGATTACAAATAATTAATTTTGTGTTATTGTATTATTGACGATATTATTATT
>NC_141284.1:3101231-3111231 GCF_037954325.1 Fistularia commersonii
GAAAGTAAAAATGGTCTGAGAAGGAAAGCGAGTCCACGAGTCTCTCCGGCCTCTGGAAACGACGAGGAAGCGTTTCTGCTAAAACCTGCTGCCAACTGTTGCTCCGAATCGGGCCTCCAGACGCATCGCCATGGTTTCACTCTGTATGTGTGTGTGTGTGTGTGAGTGTGTGTGTGTGTGTGTGTGTGTGTTCCAGCCCAGCTATTGAATCCCTCCTCTCTGGGACGCCGTCCACGTGGGACCCGGCGGCTCAAACGAGACCCCGGAGAGACGAAACCCGTTTTGCATCTGCTAACAGCCTCGCCGCCCGATTAGACGTGTGTGTGTGTGTGTGTGTGTGTGTGTGTGTGCATGTACACGCACACACACACGTGCTTGTGTTTGTGTGTGTTTACCCCTCAGCTAATCGAGCTCTAATTGCCAAGACACACCGCGAGCAAAGCTCAGCGGGGAAATACCGCTAACAGCCGGCCCCCACGGGGGATTGTGGGTAACGAATGTCACAACTATTTAATTTCCAAACAAGCCGCCCGCCGCCGCCCCGCTGGAAGATGCACTGATCAGACAAATCGCGCGACGAACGCGTGGATCTGCAGATCTGGCATTGTCTCCATCAACTTAACGCCCCGTGAAATCGTCCGCCTCCTCCTTCCCGCAGGTGGACGACCGCCGCGGCGCCGCCGTCAGCTCGATGGCTTCATCAAGCCGGGTCGGCTAGGCGGGGAGGGGGGGGGGGGGGCTCAGAGTGCTCCTGGTTTTTTCTTCTTTCGACCCCCCCGGAGGGCAGGCCGTCGCCTCCGAGGAGGAAGGGGAACATCGACGGCATGAAAAAGAGATGAGGTATTGATATAGTTATGAAACCAATGTTTCAAAACGCGCGGCGTCATCAGCAGCGGCGAGGTATTAAATATACATTGTCCTGGGGAGGTGGTGGTGGGGGGGGGGCAGGGGGTTGAGGGCAGGGGGGCAGGGGGTTGAGGGGAAGTCCAGCAGAAGGTCTTAGGCTGCAGTTCCAACTCACTAAACGACCCTTGGACTAAAAAAACAAAGCAAAACAACAAAAGTAAACCTCCGCGCTTGAATTCTGAGTCCAGTTGTCCGTACAACCTGGTAACTCTTGCGTCCAACCTGGTAACCCTTATGTCCAACAAGGTAACTCTTCGGTCCAACCTGGTTACTCCTTCATCCAACCTAGCATCCCCTTTGTCCAACCTGGTGACCCTTCTGTCCATCCTGGTCACTCCTTCGTCCAACCTGGCAACCCATCTTTCCAACAAGGTAACTCTTCGGTCCAACCTGGTTACTCCTTCATCAGACCTAGTATCCCCTTGTCCAACCTGGTAACCCTTCTGTCTGACCTGGTAACCCTTCTGTCCAACCTTGTTACTCCTTAATCCAACCTGGCAACCCATCTGTCCAACAAGGTAACTCCTCCGTGCAACCTGGTTACTCCTTTGTCCAATCTGTTAACTCATCTGTCCAACCTGGCAACTCTTTCATCCAACCTTGTATGCTTTCCATCCATGAGGTTACTCTTTTGTCTAACCTGGTAACCCATCTGTCCAAAGTGGTAACCCTACCGTCCAACCCAGTAACCCTTTCTCAAGAGTTAAATCGGTTGCTTCTAGTTACTTTAAGCTGAGTTTTTACATAGCGGCTAAAAGATGGAACCTCATTTCTTGTTCTATGATTAAGGATTCTAGAACCTTGATCCTGCAACATTCTGAAAACGTTCTGAACTTTTTCGTCTGAAGGTTCAAACGGGTCAGCTATCAATCAACCGACCATCCCCCTTTTCATTCAGGCCTACAGACAATTTGGAGCCTTCAGTGAACCTGCTGACTGTCTACGGGCTGTGGGAGGAAGATGGAGAACCTGGAGGAACCTGGCAGGAGAACAAGGAAAGAACCCAAGGGGGACATCGCCAGATAAAGACGGAGATGCTTGTGGGAAACCGGGTAGGAGAACATGGAGACTCCATGTTTGGACTCACCGCCTGCAGTGGGCACACCAGGGCACACCAGGTCAAACATCACGTGGGTGGAAGTGAAGACCAGAGTCTTGGAATGCGGGATGTCCAAGATGGAGATGGAGCGAGAGGTGGAAGCGGCAGGCAGATGAACCTGGACTCTCCACGAGACCGAGGACCGAGAGGGTTCTTCAAAGGGTTGGAAGACATGGAAGAGGTGTGAGGACACTCACGAGACTCCAGCCGGGCCTGACAGTGGACCGATCCTAGCAGGAGACCCGGGCTTGGACTTGGAGGAACTGCCTTCCTTGAACCAAACCAGAGAGACATCTCAGTTACCAAAGGTCAGTGCTCGACCTGGACGACTATGAAGAACCTGACGGTTGAGATCCCTGATGTTCACCTGGAGGACCTGGAGGACAGAAGTTGTCAATCACTTGAACACCAGGAGGAGCATCTTCTACAGTCCAAAGAAGGTCTGGCACAAGACCTACACTGAGGAGGGGTCCTCCTCAAAGCTCTACAGAATGCCACTTGGTGAGGACCGCTGAACCTGCCAGTGTAGGTAGACAATGAAGGATGTTCTCCTGCATAAGAAGACCACTGCAGCCAAGGATGCCTTGAAAGGTCAAAGGGCAGAAGCCTCTGAGGCCTGATTTGGGGGAGTTTGTAGATCCTGGACAGGAGAAAATTCAGCTGGACCAACTGTTTGGTACCTCAGGAGACGGAGGAGCTCCAGACTCTTAGTGCTGGAGAGCATCGAGGTGTCCTCGGTAGAGGATGCACGGCTGGAGGCTTGGAACGTGGTGAGGGGGAACCGAGGTATTCAAGAAGCTCCTCAGGGGATATCATCCCTCTGGAGATACTAAAACATCTCCTCACATGGAGGAGAACCAACGGAGCAGTAGACCAAGCTTGTGGTTCTTGCATGTGGACAAGTGGTATGGTCAACACAGTCCACAGGAGAGCTTGTAGCTCACAAGGAGGTCCAGAATCGGAAGAAGCTCCACACTTCAAAGGGAACCAGCCTACAGATGATCATGGAGCTTCTAGATGACCTCAGCTTGACCTTCACCCAAATTTTTTTGGGGTCTCCTTTTCGTTCTGGAAGCCGGTTTTCAGAGCTTGTCTTTTAAGCTGCTTTTCAAACCTGCTGTCGTGACACGGCGACGCCGCCCCCCCATCCCTCCACCCCGCGGGTCCGTAATGGACCGCGGCGCCGGCTAAGTGTCCATCATGGGTAATTACAGGCTAATTAAGGCGACCTCGCTTGTAATAACAGCAGGACGCCGCTTCATCTGCGGCTCTTTAACCTTTAACTAGTCACGGAAATTGAAACCAGGAATTAGCCACAACCCCCCCCCCCCCCAAAACGCCTCATCCCACCCACACATGTTAAAAATGAATTTATTATCCTAACGAGCATGTTTCACCTGCGCCGCCGCCCCCCCCCACCGCCACATAGGCTCCGCCCCCAAGCTCCGTGACTGACCAATAAGCCCGCGCTGTCAGAGCGCATAAATCAACCAATCACATGCATGGATGTGTTTAATCACACATTAGTCTAATGCATATATCCTGCTGTTTGGGGAGCTGCGTTTTACTGCTGACACACACACACACACACACACACACACACACACACACACACACACACACAGACAAAAGCCCAGCAGAGCAATCTTCCGCCCCATCAGTGCGTTAACTTTCTAATTTACTGTCTTCTAGAGGCGGAGGAGTGAGTGAATTAACGTCCTGAGGAAGCCTCCCTCCATCTCCACCTCCACCTCCAGCAGAACACTAGCGTGTTCTGTTAGCGTTAGCACCTATGACCTGCGATCGCTTCGTAACTCGTGGAAGCGGTTTGCAGAAACAGTCACTTCCTGTCTAAACAGGAAGTCAAAATGACCGGTTGGGTTCTAGTCGGTGCATTGTTGTGCTTCTCATTGGCTTCGCGCCCGAACCAATCGCCGATCTCCGGCCCGTCCATTCAAATATTTGCCCCAGTGAGCCAATCACGAGGGGGCGGAGCTAGAAACCAGAACCAGCCAATACCTGGTCGGGAACAGAGGAGCAGGTTCTGTACCCGGTTGACAGCTTCATCGAGCGCTTCTGATTGGCTGTCGGTCTCGAATTCTGACCAGAGACCAGAAGAGGGCTAAGCTAACGTTGCTAGCCTGACCGAACTTAGCCCTCAACATCACGCTAACTTCAGATAGATAGAGATCCCAGCCGGGTCGGGTCCGGTCCAGCTGACCCCAAAGAACCACTGAGAACCTTCAACCTTGCTACAATGTGTTTTCACATTTTACTTTTTTGGTTACTACTTCCTGTTTTATTTTGTTATCCTGCTCCACTTCCTGTTTGCACCACGCGTTCGCTAACTTTACTATTCACTCATATCAACCTCATTTTGTTCCTTCCATCTTCCCAGCGTTTTCTTCTCCTTCCTCTCGTTCTTCTTTCAACTTCCGCTCGCTCTCTTTGTTCTTCTTCATCCCCCCCATCTGTCTTTCTCAAAAAAGTTCATCCTGACTTTTTCTTCTCCATCTTCATCCTCCTCTTCTTCTTTAAATTCAAGCTCTTATTATCACAAACGGGGGGAAGAACGCAAACCAGGTAAGTCGCGGAGGGGGAGGAGATGGAGAGACAAAAGAGAGGGGGGTTTGGAAAAAAAAAAAAAAGGAAAAAAAAAAGGTGTTGGTCAGCAAGACTGCGGGCGTCATAAATCAGATTTCCCAGAATCCCCTGCGGAGGGGCCCTTGGCCCGGCCCCGCGTGGACACGCTCAGCGGGGCGCGGAGCATCGATTGGCGTTGCCGTGGCGATGCTGACTGTGCCGGGTTTTGGAGGGCGAGAGGGGCGAACGGGTTAGTTGGTGGGGGTGGAGGTGGAAGGAGGTGGAGGTGGAGGGGGGCGGCATCAAACTAAAAACAGCAAACCGAACACAGGAAAATCAGCACGTGTGTGTGTGTGTGCATGTGTGTGTGTGTGTGTGTGTGTGTGTGTGTGTGTGCAGCAGAATGCAGAGTGAGGGTAATTTCCTCCCCTATCAGCATCTCCTCCTCCTCTGATCGTCGCTGTCCTTATATTCTGTTTAATATTATTATCATTATTTAAAAATAAATAGAAAAAAATCTGATTTTATTGATATACATAATACATATTTTTTTATTTTTTTTTAAATAATTTCTTATGTAATGCATTTTTTTTTTCAGTGTTTTATGGCCCTGAATTGTTTACTTTGATTTCTGCTGGAGATACTTGAAAAACCTCAAGGTCGTCCCTTGCAGTTTTAAGATTTTTTATAAGATTATGGACGTTTAAGAGGTAATTTGAAGGGGATTTTTTGGGTGTAAACACAGCCCATTGCTTCTTCTTCATCCTTCTCCTCATCACCATGACCGGGGTCACGACCTCGGGCTCCTACCGCGCATCACGCCGCTCCGTTAACCTCGGCGCTGCTGGGACGTTCCATTTTTACAGAAGGTATGGGGAAAAAAAAAAGACCCAACCCGCTCAGTGGTTCCCGATGCGGAACGATGAGAACGAGCCTCGTGCGCTCACACACACACACACACACACACACACACACACACACACACACACATGCTGATGACCTCCAGTTGACCCCAGGGGTTCTCTGGTCTGGAACTTGATTGGAAAATCAGCAATAAATCAGTGCCAAATGTTAAAATTATCATTATTGATGGAAATAGGAGTATTAGTCATACCCATACTAGTAGCAGAAGTAGGTTTTGTCTTAAAAGTATTGATAGTTGTCGCATATTTGGAGTTGTGTCTATTTTTTCTCATCAAGCAGTTTTAGCACAATGGAACGTACCATTGCCGTCTTTGGGGGGGGGGGGGGGGGGGTTGGTTTATTCTCCCAACTTTACCGTCTGCGGCTGTTTTTAATGGTGAAATTTGAAAATGAACGTGAATATCTAAGCAGAAAAATGAGGCTGGTGAATCTCCTTCCTCCCGACAGTCATTTTTTCTTTGAATAAATTTAATTAACGCAGGAATCCCATTAGCCCCCTCCCCCTCTCCCGCCCTTCTCTCATGGGGGTTTATAACTTTGCTTAGGCATGTAAATTGAGAGCTTACTCAGGCTCCTGGGTTCCACACCCAGCGGCCTTCATCATTATCATCACCATCACCATCATAGACATCAACATCATGGTCATCATCTTCATTTGTGCTTCAGCAGCAGCATTGCTCTTGTCATCATCATCATCTCCATCATCGCCAGCACAATCATCATCATCATCTCTGGTGTCATCATCACAATCACATCATCGTCATAACCATTATCTACATTAGTGACACTATTATTGTCATCATCATCATCATCTTCAATGTCATCATCATTGGTAACATTATCATCATCGTCACCGTAACTAGGGCCATCATCATCTTCAGGATTGTAATAGTCATTATCATTGTCATCACTATCACCATCATCACCATCATCATCACCGTCACCATAACCATCACCATCATCATCACCATCACTATCACCATCATCACTATCATCACCATCATCACCATCATAACCATCATCATCACCATCATCACCATCATCACCATCATCATCACCATCATCATCACATCATCATAACCATCATCACCATCATCACCATAACCATCACCATCACCATCATCACCATCTTCATCATCACACCACCATCATCACCTTCATAACATCATCACCATCACCATCATCTTCATCACCATCATTGCCATCATCATCACCATCACCATCACCATCACCATCATCACCACCATCATCACCATCATAACATCATCATCACCATCATGATAATCACCATCATCATCACCATCATCACCATCACCACCATCATCACCATCATCTTCATCACCATCATCATCACCATCACCATCATCATCACCATCATAACATCATCACCATCATGATAATCACCATCACCATCATCGCCATCACCATCATCTTCATCACCATCACCATCGTCCCTGCACTTGAACTTGTCAGGAGATGTGTCGAGCCCCCGAGGTGTGTTTCTGTGCTGTGTTGTGTGTGTTGTGTGTGTTGTGTGTGTTGTGTGTGTTGTGTGTGTTGTGTTATCTCCCCGGGCCGGCCGGCCTGGTTTAACCCGCTCCTCTCCCGCCGCCGCCCCGCCTCAGTTTTCCTGCAGCACTCTGAGGGTTTAACACACAAACCGGGGGGAGATTTACTTCTCTGGCAACAAACGTCGACTCGTTGTTGGCTCTGAAAAGTGAGAGAAGCGTCTCGGAGTGATATTTCTCTCCGGGGTTTATCCTCCTCCCCCTCTCCTTCCCTCCTCCATCTCCCTCTCTCTTCTTCACCCTTCTTCTTTCTTCACCAGGGTTGGTTGATGCTGTACTACAAATGACCCAACAGATCTGCTTTTTTTTTTGAATCATATTGAATTTCATTATAATTTACCTTCCCCAAAAAATGCATTGACATTCTAGAAATTCTAGAAATGTTTTGAAATTAAAAAAAAAAAAAATCAAATCGGCAATAAGTTCCTGGAAAAAAGTCTGGATTATAAGCGACTATTCAAAAAAAAAAAAAGAGTGAATAAATAAAATAAATAGAATTAAATAAAATTACAGAAGCCAGAGGCTGTGGTGAACACGATTAGAATGACATGATATAAAGTAAAATAATATAAAACTAAAGTAAATAGAATTAAATAAGACTGTGGTAAGCCTGTTTCGAATGAGTTGATGTAAAATAAAATAAAATAAATGAATGATGAGCATATTAAGAATGACTTGATCTAAAATGAAATACAATAAAATAAAATAAAATAAAATATGATAAAATGTAATAAAATAAATGAATGGTGAGCATATTTAGAATGACTTGAAATCAAATGAAGTAAAATAAAATAAAAGAGCCAGAGATGGTGAGCATGTCGAGAATAACTGCATATCAAAGAAAAGAAAAGAAAAGAAAAGAAAAGAAAAAACAAAACAGAATCAAATTAAATTAAAGAACCCAGAGGCTTAAGTGGGTATGTTCAGAGTGACTTGGTATAAAATAAAATAAAATAAGATAGAATAAAATAAAATAAAATAAAATAAAATAAATAGAATTAAATTAGGCTGTGGTGATCTTTTTTTCAGATGACTTGATTTAAAATTGAATTCAAATATTGCGGAATTAAGTTAAAAATATAAATTAATATGATAAATTGGAATAAACCTGCAAAGACTTGTTACCCCCGTGACCCTGTGACCCCTGTGACCCCTTTGACCCCTGTGACCCCTGTGACCCCCGTCACCCCACCCCTCCACCTGGTCCGCCGGAGACGGGAAACCTCCGGGAACATGTCGATGAGGTCCCGGGGGGTCAAAGGTCATGCGGGGTAAACCCCGGGAGCTCCATTATGAGAGGCGGGTCGGCGTCTCGCCCTCAGCAGCCTTCAATCGCTCTATTTGAGGATCGGCCCGATCACTGCTTCCCTGACTGATTGATCCTGATCAATGGCTGGACTCCTGTCCCAATACCGGATCCATAGTGCCCTTCCTTCTCTGTCGACACACTGCAGCCACTTCCTGACCGGGTCAATGTCCTGTCTGCCTCCACACACACACACACACACACACACACACACACACACACACTGATCAAGTGTCCCTCCAACACAAAGCTGTTGCCAGTGAATAATCAAGTTTGCTTCCCCTTGATCTGAAAAAAAAAAAGGCTTCCCTGAATTTTTCTGACCCCACGCCAGCCGATCAATAACGTTGATTGATTATTATTGTGATTATATGGATAAAGATCTGAAAGAGTGGCTGCTCTAATGGGCTGATGACAAACTGCATTATGTTTTGCACATTTTTAAAAACAGCTGAAATGAATTTTGAGGAGGAAAAAAAGAAAAAAGGCAAAAATGTAAGAAAAAAAAATTAAATTCTCATTAAAATGAGGATTCATAGTTTGGAAATTGGAATTCATAAAAGTGGGAATTATTGTTATGATGCTTTTAGATTTAGGAATGTGAAAAAAAATCATTTGTAATCAATAAAATGATTGACAGGTTAAGATAAATGATGAAATCAGTCAAAAAAAAAAATTACATTCTATTATTTTCACTATTTCTGGATTTATCTTACAAAATGTACGTTTGATTAAATGTTCAAAATAACTGTTTTTTTTTAATTAATATTTTAGCTGTTGTTAAAAACAGCTAAAATGACCTTTTTAGAAAAAAGAAAAATGTCATAAAAATGGAAAGAATTCTCCTTAAAATTAGGAAAACATAGTTATTTGAAAAACAGAAGTTATAAAGTGTGGCAAAATGTCATTTGAAATTGACAAAAATGATTAACAGGTTAAAATAAATGATGAAATCAGTTTTAAAAGAATCCCATCACATTTTATCATTTGCGCCATTTCTGGTTTTATCTGACAAAATCTGACAAATTTCAATAAAATTTCTAAAAATAAACAAAAATGCTTCCCGCGGCTCAAAACAAATCCGTTGTTATTATTTCTTAATTTATTATTTTAGCTGCTTTTAAAAACAGCTAAAAACACGAATTAATTTTGAGAAAAAAAAAAGGAAATGCAGAAATGTTATAAAAATCAAAGAAATATCCTTAAAATTAGGAAAACAAAGTTAATTGCGAATTAGAATTTATAACAGTTTGAATCACATTGTTATTAGTTGTTACATTTAGGAATAAGAAAAAAGCACATATCGGGCTTGAACTTGATGCTTAGTTTCTGTTCTTTTCCTTGTTGTTGTCGTTTTGTGTTTTTTTATTCTCACCCTTACTGTTGTTTTTTTTTTTCATTCAGTTGTCTATTTGTATCCTTGTTGTTTTTCATTTTGCTGTCTATTTTTTGTGGACGTCTTTTAAATTGTCTTAAATTGTCAGCACATTGTTGTGCTGCTGTGATAAAATAATTTCCTCTACGGGAATCAATTAAGTATATCTTATTTCAAAAAAATATTCCATTGCACTTTATTATTTTCACCATTTCTGGATTCATCTGACAAAATAGAAG